>NW_025048560.1:0-84127 GCF_018831695.1 Puntigrus tetrazona
TTAGTTAAATAGTGTTAAAAACAGTCAAACTCTCTGTTTAAAAGAATAGCTACTTTAAAGGCAATTGAATTAAATAAGCGTAAGGGAAAGCAAAGAGCTGGTCAAACTTTGGCCACACTAAGGGCCAGTGTATTAGATAAGTAGTGAGGAAAACTCAAAAGCTTACAGCACCTGGTATTCCTAGGCAGTCTCCCATCCAAGTACTAATCAGGCCCAACTCTGCTTAGCTTCTGAGATCAGACGAGATCAGGCGTGGTGGTATGGCCGTAAGCTGTAAAGCTGCTGCAAAAGCTCCCTATTTTAAGGTGAGGCACACTAAGTGCCATTATACTAGATAAGTAATGAATGAAATACAAAAATACTTCAAAATGAGCTACATTAAAGATAAGAGCATTAGTTAAGTAGTTAAAAACAGTCAAACTCTGTTTAAAGTACAGCTACTTTAAAGGCAATTGAATTAAATAAGCAGTAAGGGAAAGCAAAGAGCTGGTCAAACTTTGACCACACTAAGGGCCGTTGTATTAGATAAGTAGTGAAAAACTCAAAACTTACAGCACCTGGTATTCCTAGGCAGTCTCCCATCCAAGTAGAGATCAGGTGAACAGGTGGTATGGCCGTAAGCGAAAGCTGCTGCAAAAGCCCCTATTTTAAGGTGAGGCACACTAAGTGCCATTATACTAGATAAGTAATGAATGAAATACAAAAAAAAAAATACTTCAAAATGAGCTACATTAAAGATAAGAGCATTAGTTAAGTAGTTAAAAACAGTCAAACTCTGTTTAAAGAACAGCTACTTTAAAGGCAATTGAATTAAATAAGCAGTAAGGGAAAGCAAAGAGCTGGTCAAACTTTGACCACACTAAGGGCCAGTGTATTAGATAAGTAGTGAAAAACTCAAAAACTTACAGCACCTGGTATTCCTAGGCAGTCTCCCATCCAAGTACTAACCAGGCCCAACTCTGCTTAGCTTCTGAGATCAGACGAGATCAGGCGTGAACAGGGTGGTATGGCCGTAAGCTGAAAGCTGCTGCAAAAAGCCCCTATTTTAAGGTGAGGCACACTAAGTGCCATTATACTAGATAAGTAATGAATGAAATAAAAAAATACTTCAAAATGAGCTACATTAAAGATAAGAGCATTAGTTAAGTAGTTAAAAACAGTCAAACTCTGTTTAAAGAACAGCTACTTTAAAGGCAATTGAATTAAATAAGCAGTAAGGGAAAGCAAAGAGCTGGTCAAACTTTGACCACACTAAGGGCCAGTGTATTAGATAAGTAGTGAAAAACTCAAAAACTTACAGCACCTGGTATTCCTAGGCAGTCTCCCATCCAAGTACTAACTAGGCCCAACTCTGCTTAGCTTCTGAGATCAGACGAGATCAGGCGTGAACAGGGTGGTATGGCCGTAAGCTTAAAGCTGCTGCAAAAAGCCCCTATTTTAAGGTGAGGCACACTAAGTGCCATTATACTAGATAAGTAATGAATGAAATACAAAAAAATACTTCAAAATGAGCTACATTAAAGATAAGAGCATTAGTTAAGTAGTTAAAAACAGTCAAACTCTGTTTAAAGAACAGCTACTTTAAAGGCAATTGAATTAAATAAGCAGTAAGGGAAAGCAAAGAGCTGGTCAAACTTTGGCCACACTAAGGGCCAGTGTATTAGATAAGTAGTGAAAAACTCAAAACTTACAGCACCTGGTATTCCTAGGCAGTCTCCCATCCAAGTACTAACTAGGCCCAACTCTGCTTAGCTTCTGAGATCAGACGAGATCAGGCGTGAACAGGGTGGTATGGCCGTAAGCTAAAGCTGCTGCAAAAGCCCCTATTTTAAGGTGAGGCACACTAAGTGCCATTATACTAGATAAGTAATGAATGAAATACAAAAAAATACTTCAAAATGAGCTACATTAAAGATAAGAGCATTAGTTAAGTAGTTAAAAACAGTCAAACTCTGTTTAAAGAACAGCTACTTTAAAGGCAATTGAATTAAATAAGCAGTAAGGGAAAGCAAAGAGCTGGTCAAACTTTGGCCACACTAAGGGCCAGTGTATTAGATAAGTAGTGAAAAACTCAAAAACTTACAGCACCTGGTATTCCTAGGCAGTCTCCCATCCAAGTACTAACTAGGCCCCAACTCTGCTTAGCTTCTGAGATCAGACGAGATCAGGCGTGAACAGGGTGGTATGGCCGTAAGCTAAAGCTGCTGCAAAAAGCCCCTATTTTAAGGTGAGGCACACTAAGTGCCATTATACTAGATAAGTAATGAATGAAATACAAAAAAAAAATACTCAAAATGAGCTACATTAAAGATAAGAGCATTAGTTAAGTAGTTAAAAACAGTCAAACTCTGTTTAAAGAACAGCTACTTTAAAGGCAATTGAATTAAATAAGCAGTAAGGGAAAGCAAAGAGCTGGTCAAACTTTGGCCACACTAAGGGCCAGTGTATTAGATAAGTAGTGAAAAACTCAAAAACTTACAGCACCTGGTATTCCTAGGCAGTCTCCCATCCAAGTACTAACTAGGCCCAACTCTGCTTAGCTTCTGAGATCAGACGAGATCAGGCGTGAACAGGGTGGTATGGCCGTAAGCTAAAGCTGCTGCAAAAGCCCCTATTTTAAGGTGAGGCACACTAAGTGCCATTATACTAGATAAGTAATGAATGAAATACAAAAAATACTTCAAAATGAGCTACATTAAAGATAAGAGCATTAGTTAAGTAGTTAAAAACAGTCAAACTCTGTTTAAAGAACAGCTACTTTAAAGGCAATTGAATTAAATAAGCAGTAAGGGAAAGCAAAGAGCTGGTCAAACTTTGGCCACACTAAGGGCCAGTGTATTAGATAAGTAGTGAAAAACTCAAAAACTTACAGCACCTGGTATTCCTAGGCAGTCTCCCATCCAAGTACTAACTAGGCCCAACTCTGCTTAGCTTCTGAGATCAGACGAGATCAGGCGTGAACAGGGTGGTATGGCCGTAAGCTAAAGCTGCTGCAAAAAGCCCCTATTTTAAGGTGAGGCACACTAAGTGCCATTATACTAGATAAGTAATGAATGAAATACAAAAAAATACTTCAAAATGAGCTACATTAAAGATAAGAGCATTAGTTAAGTAGTTAAAAACAGTCAAACTCTGTTTAAAGAACAGCTACTTTAAAGGCAATTGAATTAAATAAGCAGTAAGGGAAAGCAAAGAGCTGGTCAAACTTTGGCCACACTAAGGGCCAGTGTATTAGATAAGTAGTGAAAAACTCAAAAACTTACAGCACCTGGTATTCCTAGGCAGTCTCCCATCCAAGTACTAACTAGGCCCAACTCTGCTTAGCTTCTGAGATCAGACGAGATCAGGCGTGAACAGGGTGGTATGGCCGTAAGCTTAAAGCTGCTGCAAAAGCCCCCTATATTTTAAGGTGAGGCACACTAAGTGCCATTATACTAGATAAGTAATGAATGAAATACAAAAATACTTCAAAATGAGCTACATTAAAGATAAGAGCATTAGTTAAGTAGTTAAAAACAGTCAAACTCTGTTTAAAGAACAGCTACTTTAAAGGCAATTGAATTAAATAAGCAGTAAGGGAAAGCAAAGAGCTGGTCAAACTTTGACCACACTAAGGGCCAGTGTATTAGATAAGTAGTGAAAAACTCAAAAACTTACAGCACCTGGTATTCCTAGGCAGTCTCCCATCCAAGTACTAACTAGGCCCAACTCTGCTTAGCTTCTGAGATCAGACGAGATCAGGCGTGAACAGGGTGGTATGGCCGTAAGCTTAAAGCTGCTGCAAAAGCCCCCTATTTTAAGGTGAGGCACACTAAGTGCCATTATACTAGATAAGTAATGAATGAAATACAAAAAAATACTTCAAAATGAGCTACATTAAAGATAAGAGCATTAGTTAAGTAGTTAAAAACAGTCAAACTCTGTTTAAAGAACAGCTACTTTAAAGGCAATTGAATTAAATAAGCAGTAAGGGAAAGCAAAGAGCTGGTCAAACTTTGGCCACACTAAGGGCCAGTGTATTAGATAAGTAGTGAAAAACTCAAAAACTTACAGCACCTGGTATTCCTAGGCAGTCTCCCATCCAAGTACTAACTAGGCCCAACTCTGCTTAGCTTCTGAGATCAGACGAGATCAGGCGGTGAACAGGGTGGTATGGCCGTAAGCTAAAGCTGCTGCAAAAAGCCCCTATTTTAAGGTGAGGCACACTAAGTGCCATTATACTAGATAAGTAATGAATGAAATACAAAAAAAAAAAAAAATACTTCAAAATGAGCTACATTAAAGATAAGAGCATTAGTTAAGTAGTTAAAAACAGTCAAACTCTGTTTAAAGAACAGCTACTTTAAAGGCAATTGAATTAAATAAGCAGTAAGGGAAAGCAAAGAGCTGGTCAAACTTTGGCCACACTAAGGGCCAGTGTATTAGATAAGTAGTGAAAAACTCAAAACTTACAGCACCTGGTATTCCTAGGCAGTCTCCCATCCAAGTACTAACTAGGCCCAACTCTGCTTAGCTTCTGAGATCAGACGAGATCAGGCGTGAACAGGGTGGTATGGCCGTAGCTAAAGCTGCTGCAAAAAGCCCCTATTTTAAGGTGAGGCACACTAAGTGCCATTATACTAGATAAGTAATGAATGAAATACAAAAAAATACTTCAAAATGAGCTACATTAAAGATAAGAGCATTAGTTAAGTAGTTAAAAACAGTCAAACTCTGTTTAAAGAACAGCTACTTTAAAGGCAATTGAATTAAATAAGCAGTAAGGGAAAGCAAAGAGCTGGTCAAACTTTGGCCACACTAAGGGCCAGTGTATTAGATAAGTAGTGAAAAACTCAAAACTTACAGCACCTGGTATTCCTAGGCAGTCTCCCATCCAAGTACTAACTAGGCCCAACTCTGCTTAGCTTCTGAGATCAGACGAGATCAGGCGTGAACAGGGTGGTATGGCCGTAAGCTAAAGCTGCTGCAAAAAGCCCCTATTTTAAGGTGAGGCACACTAAGTGCCATTATACTAGATAAGTAATGAATGAAATACAAAAAAAAATACTTCAAAATGAGCTACATTAAAGATAAGAGCATTAGTTAAGTAGTTAAAAACAGTCAAACTCTGTTTAAAGAACAGCTACTTTAAAGGCAATTGAATTAAATAAGCAGTAAGGGAAAGCAAAGAGCTGGTCAAACTTTGGCCACACTAAGGGCCAGTGTATTAGATAAGTAGTGAAAAACTCAAAACTTACAGCACCTGGTATTCCTAGGCAGTCTCCCATCCAAGTACTAACTAGGCCCAACTCTGCTTAGCTTCTGAGATCAGACGAGATCAGGCGTGAACAGGGTGGTATGGCCGTAAGCTAAAGCTGCTGCAAAAGCCCCCTATTTTAAGGTGAGGCACACTAAGTGCCATTATACTAGATAAGTAATGAATGAAATACAAAAAAAAATACTTCAAAATGAGCTACATTAAAGATAAGAGCATTAGTTAAGTAGTTAAAAACAGTCAAACTCTGTTTAAAGAACAGCTACTTTAAAGGCAATTGAATTAAATAAGCAGTAAGGGAAAGCAAAGAGCTGGTCAAACTTTGGCCACACTAAGGGCCAGTGTATTAGATAAGTAGTGAAAAACTCAAAAACTTACAGCACCTGGTATTCCTAGGCAGTCTCCCATCCAAGTACTAACTAGGCCCAACTCTGCTTAGCTTCTGAGATCAGACGAGATCAGGCGTGAACAGGGTGGTATGGCCGTGCAAGCTAAAGCTGCTGCAAAAAGCCCCTATTTTAAGGTGAGGCACACTAAGTGCCATTATACTAGATAAGTAATGAATGAAATACAAAAAAAAAAATACTTCAAAATGAGCTACATTAAAGATAAGAGCATTAGTTAAGTAGTTAAAAACAGTCAAACTCTGTTTAAAGAACAGCTACTTTAAAGGCAATTGAATTAAATAAGCAGTAAGGGAAAGCAAAGAGCTGGTCAAACTTTGGCCACACTAAGGGCCAGTGTATTAGATAAGTAGTGAAAAACTCAAAACTTACAGCACCTGGTATTCCTAGGCAGTCTCCCATCCAAGTACTAACTAGGCCCAACTCTGCTTAGCTTCTGAGATCAGACGAGATCAGGCGTGAACAGGGTGGTATGGCCGTAAGCAAAAGCTGCTGCAAAAAGCCCCCTATTTTAAGGTGAGGCACACTAAGTGCCATTATACTAGATAAGTAATGAATGAAATACAAAAAAAATACTTCAAAATGAGCTACATTAAAGATAAGAGCATTAGTTAAGTAGTTAAAAACAGTCAAACTCTGTTTAAAGAACAGCTACTTTAAAGGCAATTGAATTAAATAAGCAGTAAGGGAAAGCAAAGAGCTGGTCAAACTTTGGCCACACTAAGGGCCAGTGTATTAGATAAGTAGTGAAAAAACTCAAAAACTTACAGCACCTGGTATTCCTAGGCAGTCTCCCATCCAAGTACTAACTAGGCCCAACTCTGCTTAGCTTCTGAGATCAGACGAGATCAGGCGTGAACAGGGTGGTATGGCCGTAAGCTAAAGCTGCTGCAAAAGCCCCCTATTTTAAGGTGAGGCACACTATGCCATTATACTAGATAAGTAATGAATGAAATAAATACAAAAAATACTTTCAAAATGAGCTACATTAAAGATAAGAGCATTAGTTAAGTAGTTAAAAACAGTCAAACTCTGTTTAAAGAACAGCTACTTTAAAGGCAATTGAATTAAATAAGCAGTAAGGGAAAGCAAAGAGCTGGTCAAACTTTGGCCACACTAAGGGCCAGTGTATTAGATAAGTAGTGAAAAACTCAAAAACTTACAGCACCTGGTATTCCTAGGCAGTCTCCCATCCAAGTACTAACTAGGCCCAACTCTGCTTAGCTTCTGAGATCAGACGAGATCAGGCGTGAACAGGGTGGTATGGCCGTAAGCGCAAAGCTGCTGCAAAAGCCCCTATTTTAAGGTGAGGCACACTAAGTGCCATTATACTAGATAAGTAATGAATGAAATAAAAAAAAATACTTCAAAATGAGCTACATTAAAGATAAGAGCATTAGTTAAGTAGTTAAAAACAGTCAAACTCTGTTTAAAGAACAGCTACTTTAAAGGCAATTGAATTAAATAAGCAGTAAGGGAAAGCAAAGAGCTGGTCAAACTTTGGCCACACTAAGGGCCAGTGTATTAGATAAGTAGTGAAAAACTCAAAAACTTACAGCACCTGGTATTCCTAGGCAGTCTCCCATCCAAGTACTAACTAGGCCCAACTCTGCTTAGCTTCTGAGATCAGACGAGATCAGGCGTGAACAGGGTGGTATGGCCGTAAGCTAAAAGCTGCTGCAAAAAGCCCCTATTTTAAGGTGAGGCACACTAAGTGCCATTATACTAGATAAGTAATGAATGAAATACAAAAAAAACTTTCAAAATGAGCTACATTAAAGATAAGAGCATTAGTTAAGTAGTTAAAAACAGTCAAACTCTGTTTAAAGAACAGCTACTTTAAAGGCAATTGAATTAAATAAGCAGTAAGGGAAAGCAAAGAGCTGGTCAAACTTTGGCCACACTAAGGGCCAGTGTATTAGATAAGTAGTGAAAAACTCAAAAACTTACAGCACCTGGTATTCCTAGGCAGTCTCCCATCCAAGTACTAACTAGGCCCAACTCTGCTTAGCTTCTGAGATCAGACGTGATCAGGCGTGAACAGGGTGGTATGGCCGTAAGCTAAAGCTGCTGCAAAAAGCCCCTATTTTAAGGTGAGGCACACTAAGTGCCATTATACTAGATAAGTAATGAATGAAATACAAAAAAAAATACTTCAAAATGAGCTACATTAAAGATAAGAGCATTAGTTAAGTAGTTAAAAACAGTCAAACTCTGTTTAAAGAACAGCTACTTTAAAGGCAATTGAATTAAATAAGCAGTAAGGGAAAGCAAAGAGCTGGTCAAACTTTGGCCACACTAAGGGCCAGTGTATTAGATAAGTAGTGAAAAACTCAAAACTTACAGCACCTGGTATTCCTAGGCAGTCTCCCATCCAAGTACTAACTAGGCCCAACTCTGCTTAGCTTCTGAGATCAGACGAGATCAGGCGTGAACAGGGTGGTATGGCCGTAAGCGAAAGCTGCTGCAAAAAGCCCCTATTTTAAGGTGAGGCACACTAAGTGCCATTATACTAGATAAGTAATGAATGAAATACAAAAAAATACTTCAAAATGAGCTACATTAAAGATAAGAGCATTAGTTAAGTAGTTAAAAACAGTCAAACTCTCTGTTTAAAGAACAGCTACTTTAAAGGCAATTGAATTAAATAAGCAGTAAGGAAAGCAAAGAGCTGGTCAAACTTTGGCCACACTAAGGGCCAGTGTATTAGATAAGTAGTGAAAAACTCAAAAACTTACAGCACCTGGTATTCCTAGGCAGTCTCCCATCCAAGTACTAACTAGGCCCAACTCTGCTTAGCTTCTGAGATCAGACGAGATCAGGCGTGAACAGGGTGGTATGGCCAGTAAGCTAAAGCTGCTGCAAAAAGCCCCTATTTTAAGGTGAGGCACACTAAGTGCCATTATACTAGATAAGTAATGAATGAAATACAAAAAAATACTTCAAAATGAGCTACATTAAAGATAAGAGCATTAGTTAAGTAGTTAAAAACAGTCAAACTCTGTTTAAAGAACAGCTACTTTAAAGGCAATTGAATTAAATAAGCAGTAAGGGAAAGCAAAGAGCTGGTCAAACTTTGGCCACACTAAGGGCCAGTGTATTAGATAAGTAGTGAAAAACTCAAAAACTTACAGCACCTGGTATTCCTAGGCAGTCTCCCATCCAAGTACTAACTAGGCCCAACTCTGCTTAGCTTCTGAGATCAGACGAGATCAGGCGTGAACAGGGTGGTATGGCCGTAAGCTTAAAGCTGCTGCAAAAAGCCCCCTATTTTAAGGTGAGGCACACTAAGTGCCATTATACTAGATAAGTAATGAATGAAATACAAAAAAAAATACTTCAAAATGAGCTACATTAAAGATAAGAGCATTAGTTAAGTAGTTAAAAACAGTCAAACTCTGTTTAAAGAACAGCTACTTTAAAGGCAATTGAATTAAATAAGCAGTAAGGGAAAGCAAAGAGCTGGTCAAACTTTGGCCACACTAAGGGCCAGTGTATTAGATAAGTAGTGAAAAACTCAAAAACTTACAGCACCTGGTATTCCTAGGCAGTCTCCCATCCAAGTACTAACTAGGCCCAACTCTGCTTAGCTTCTGAGATCAGACGAGATCAGGCGTGAACAGGGTGGTATGGCCGTAAGCGAAAGCTGCTGCAAAAAGCCCCTATTTTAAGGTGAGGCACACTAAGTGCCATTATACTAGATAAGTAATGAATGAAATACAAAAAAAAAAACTTCAAAATGAGCTACATTAAAGATAAGAGCATTAGTTAAGTAGTTAAAAACAGTCAAACTCTGTTTAAAGAACAGCTACTTTAAAGGCAATTGAATTAAATAAGCAGTAAGGGAAAGCAAAGAGCTGGTCAAACTTTGGCCACACTAAGGGCCAGTGTATTAGATAAGTAGTGAAAAACTCAAAAACTTACAGCACCTGGTATTCCTAGGCAGTCTCCCATCCAAGTACTAACTAGGCCCAACTCTGCTTAGCTTCTGAGATCAGACGAGATCAGGCGTGAACAGGGTGGTATGGCCGTAAGCTAAAGCTGCTGCAAAAAGCCCCTATTTTAAGGTGAGGCACACTAAGTGCCATTATACTAGATAAGTAATGAATGAAATACAAAAAAATACTTCAAAATGAGCTACATTAAAGATAAGAGCATTAGTTAAGTAGTTAAAAACAGTCAAACTCTGT
The DNA here is from genome assembly GCF_018831695.1 of Puntigrus tetrazona. Classification (NCBI taxonomy): domain Eukaryota; kingdom Metazoa; phylum Chordata; class Actinopteri; order Cypriniformes; family Cyprinidae; genus Puntigrus; species Puntigrus tetrazona. Next base: position 9,849 of record NW_025048560.1, read on the forward strand.
TTAAAGAACAGCTACTTTAAAGGCAATTGAATTAAATAAGCAGTAAGGGAAAGCAAAGAGCTGGTCAAACTTTGGCCACACTAAGGGCCAGTGTATTAGATAAGTAGTGAAAAACTCAAAACTTACAGCACCTGGTATTCTAGGCAGTCTCCCATCCAAGTACTAACTAGGCCCAACTCTGCTTAGCTTCTGAGATCAGACGAGATCAGGCGTGAACAGGGTGGTATGGCCGTAAGCTAAAGCTGCTGCAAAAAGCCCCTATTTTAAGGTGAGGCACACTAAGTGCCATTATACTAGATAAGTAAATGAATGAAATACAAAAAATACTTCAAAATGAGCTACATTAAAGATAAGAGCATTAGTTAAGTAGTTAAAACAGTCAAACTCTGTTTAAAGAACAGCTACTTTAAAGGCAATTGAATTAAATAAGCAGTAAGGGAAAGCAAAGAGCTGGTCAAACTTTGGCCACACTAAGGGCCAGTGTATTAGATAAGTAGTGAAAAACTCAAAAACTTACAGCACCTGGTATTCCTAGGCAGTCTCCCATCCAAGTACTAACTAGGCCCAACTCTGCTTAGCTTCTGAGATCAGACGAGATCAGGCGTGAACAGGGTGGTATGGCCGTGTAGCTAAAGCTGCTGCAAAAAAAAGCCCCTATTTTAAGGTGAGGCACACTAAGTGCCATTATACTAGATAAGTAATGAATGAAATACAAAAAAATACTTCAAAAATGAGCTACATTAAAGATAAGAGCATTAGTTAAGTAGTTAAAAACAGTCAAACTCTGTTTAAAGAACAGCTACTTTAAAGGCAATTGAATTAAATAAGCAGTAAGGGAAAGCAAAGAGCTGGTCAAACTTTGGCCACACTAAGGGCCAGTGTATTAGATAAGTAGTGAAAAACTCAAAAACTTACAGCACCTGGTATTCCTAGGCAGTCTCCCATCCAAGTACTAACTAGGCCCAACTCTGCTTAGCTTCTGAGATCAGACGAGATCAGGCGTGAACAGGGTGGTATGGCCGTAAGCTAAAGCTGCTGCAAAAGCCCCTATTTTAAGGTGAGGCACACTAAGTGCCATTATACTAGATAAGTAATGAATGAAATACAAAAAAAAAAACTTCAAAATGAGCTACATTAAAGATAAGAGCATTAGTTAAGTAGTTAAAAACAGTCAAACTCTGTTTAAAGAACAGCTACTTTAAAGGCAATTGAATTAAATAAGCAGTAAGGGAAAGCAAAGAGCTGGTCAAACTTTGGCCACACTAAGGGCCAGTGTATTAGATAAGTAGTGAAAAACTCAAAAACTTACAGCACCTGGTATTCCTAGGCAGTCTCCCATCCAAGTACTAACTAGGCCCAACTCTGCTTAGCTTCTGAGATCAGACGCAGATCAGGCGTGAACAGGGTGGTATGGCCGTAAGCTAAAGCTGCAAAAAGCCCCCTATTTTAAGGTGAGGCACACTAAGTGCCATTATACTAGATAAGTAATGAATGAAATACAAAAAAAAAAAATACTTCAAAATGAGCTACATTAAAGATAAGAGCATTAGTTAAGTAGTTAAAAACAGTCAAACTCTGTTTAAAGAACAGCTACTTTAAAGGCAATTGAATTAAATAAGCAGTAAGGGAAAGCAAAGAGCTGGTCAAACTTTGGCCACACTAAGGGCCAGTGTATTAGATAAGTAGTGAAAAAACTCAAAAACTTACAGCACCTGGTATTCCTAGGCAGTCTCCCATCCAAGTACTAACTAGGCCCAACTCTGCTTAGCTTCTGAGATCAGACGAGATCAGGCGTGAACAGGGTGGTATGGCCGTAAGCTAAAAAGCTGCTGCAAAAAGCCCCTATTTTAAGGTGAGGCACACTAAGTGCCATTATACTAGATAAGTAATGAATGAAATACAAAAAAAAATACTTCAAAAATGAGCTACATTAAAGATAAGAGCATTAGTTAAGTAGTTAAAAACAGTCAAACTCTGTTTAAAGAACAGCTACTTTAAAGGCAATTGAATTAAATAAGCAGTAAGGGAAAGCAAAGAGCTGGTCAAACTTTGGCCACACTAAGGGCCAGTGTATTAGATAAGTAGTGAAAAACTCAAAACTTACAGCACCTGGTATTCCTAGGCAGTCTCCCATCCAAGTACTAACTAGGCCCAACTCTGCTTAGCTTCTGAGATCAGACGAGATCAGGCGTGAACAGGGTGGTATGGCCGTAAGCTAAAGCTGCTGCAAAAAGCCCCTATTTTAAGGTGAGGCACACTAAGTGCCATTATACTAGATAAGTAATGAATGAAATACAAAAAAATACTTCAAAATGAGCTACATTAAAGATAAGAGCATTAGTTAAGTAGTTAAAAACAGTCAAACTCTGTTTAAAGAACAGCTACTACTTTAAAGGCAATTGAATTAAATAAGTAAGGGAAAGCAAAGAGCTGGTCAAACTTTGGCCACACTAAGGGCCAGTGTATTAGATAAGTAGTGAAAAACTCAAAAACTTACAGCACCTGGTATTCCTAGGCAGTCTCCCATCCAAGTACTAACTAGGCCCAACTCTGCTTAGCTTCTGAGATCAGACGAGATCAGGCGTGAACAGGGTGGTATGGCCGTAAGCTAAAGCTGCTGCAAAAAGCCCCTATTTTAAGGTGAGGCACACTAAGTGCCATTATACTAGATAAGTAATGAATGAAATACAAAAAAAAACTTCAAAATGAGCTACATTAAAGATAAGAGCATTAGTTAAGTAGTTAAAAACAGTCAAACTCTGTTTAAAGAACAGCTACTTTAAAGGCAATTGAATTAAATAAGCAGTAAGGGAAAGCAAAGAGCTGGTCAAACTTTGACCACACTAAGGGCCAGTGTATTAGATAAGTAGTGAAAAACTCAAAAACTTACAGCACCTGGTATTCCTAGGCAGTCTCCCATCCAAGTACTAACTAGGCCCAACTCTGCTTAGCTTCTGAGATCAGACGAGATCAGGCGTGAACAGGGTGGTATGGCCGTAAGCTAAAGCTGCTGCAAAAAGCCCCTATTTTAAGGTGAGGCACACTAAGTGCCATTATACTAGATAAGTAATGAATGAAATACAAAAAAATACTTCAAAATGAGCTACATTAAAGATAAGAGCATTAGTTAAGTAGTTAAAAACAGTCAAACTCTGTTTAAAGAACAGCTACTTTAAAAGGCAATTTGAATTAAATAAGCAGTAAGGGAAAGCAAAGAGCTGGTCAAACTTTGACCACACTAAGGGCCAGTGTATTAGATAAGTAGTGAAAAAACTCAAAAACTTACAGCACCTGGTATTCCTAGGCAGTCTCCCATCCAAGTACTAACTAGGCCCAACTCTGCTTAGCTTCTGAGATCAGACGAGATCAGGCGTGAACAGGGTGGTATGGCCGTAAGCTAAAAGCTGCTGCAAAAAGCCCCTATTTTAAGGTGAGGCACACTAAGTGCCATTATACTAGATAAGTAATGAATGAAATACAAAAAAAAAAAAAAACTTCAAAATGAGCTACATTAAAGATAAGAGCATTAGTTAAGTAGTTAAAAACAGTCAAACTCTGTTTAAAGAACAGCTACTTTAAAGGCAATTGAATTAAATAAGCAGTAAGGGAAAGCAAAGAGCTGGTCAAACTTTGACCACACTAAGGGCCAGTGTATTAGATAAGTAGTGAAAAACTCAAAAACTTACAGCACCTGGTATTCCTAGGCAGTCTCCCATCCAAGTACTAACTAGGCCCAACTCTGCTTAGCTTCTGAGATCAGACGAGATCAGGCGTGAACAGGGTGGTATGGCCGTAAGCTAAAGCTGCTGCAAAAAGCCCCCTATTTTAAGGTGAGGCACACTAAGTGCCATTATACTAGATAAGTAATGAATGAAATACAAAAAAAAATACTTCAAAATGAGCTACATTAAAGATAAGAGCATTAGTTAAGTAGTTAAAAACAGTCAAACTCTGTTTAAAGAACAGCTACTTTAAAGGCAATTGAATTAAATAAGCAGTAAGGGAAAGCAAAGAGCTGGTCAAACTTTGGCCACACTAAGGGCCAGTGTATTAGATAAGTAGTGAAAAACTCAAAAACTTACAGCACCTGGTATTCCTAGGCAGTCTCCCATCCAAGTACTAACTAGGCCCAACTCTGCTTAGCTTCTGAGATCAGACGAGATCAGGCGTGAACAGGGTGGTATGGCCGTAAGCTTAAAGCTGCTGCAAAAAGCCCCTATTTTAAGGTGAGGCACACTAAGTGCCATTATACTAGATAAGTAATGAATGAAATACAAAAAAAAATACTTCAAAATGAGCTACATTAAAGATAAGAGCATTAGTTAAGTAGTTAAAAACAGTCAAACTCTGTTTAAAGAACAGCTACTTTAAAGGCAATTGAATTAAATAAGTAAGTAAGAAAGCAAAGAGCTGGTCAAACTTTGACCACACTAAGGGCCAGTGTATTAGATAAGTAGTGAAAAACTCAAAAACTTACAGCACCTGGTATTCCTAGGCAGTCTCCCATCCAAGTACTAACTAGGCCCAACTCTGCTTAGCTTCTGAGATCAGACGAGATCAGGCGTGAACAGGGTGGTATGGCCGTAAGCTAAAGCTGCTGCAAAAAGCCCCTATTTTAAGGTGAGGCACACTAAGTGCCATTATACTAGATAAGTAATGAATGAAATACAAAAAAAAAAAAATACTTCAAAATGAGCTACATTAAAGATAAGAGCATTAGTTAAGTAGTTAAAAACAGTCAAACTCTGTTTAAAGAACAGCTACTTTAAAGGCAATTGAATTAAATAAGCAGTAAGGGAAAGCAAAGAGCTGGTCAAACTTTGACCACACTAAGGGCCAGTGTATTAGATAAGTAGTGAAAAACTCAAAACTTACAGCACCTGGTATTCCTAGGCAGTCTCCCATCCAAGTACTAACTAGGCCCAACTCTGCTTAGCTTCTGAGATCAGACGAGATCAGGCGGGAACAGGTATGGCCGGCCGTAAGCTTAAAGCTGCTGCAAAAAGCCCCTATTTTAAGGTGAGGCACACTAAGTGCCATTATACTAGATAAGTAATGAATGAAATACAAAAAAAAAAACTTCAAAATGAGCTACATTAAAGATAAGAGCATTAGTTAAGTAGTTAAAAACAGTCAAACTCTGTTTAAAGAACAGCTACTTTAAAGGCAATTGAATTAAATAAGCAGTAAGGGAAAGCAAAGAGCTGGTCAAACTTTGACCACACTAAGGGCCAGTGTATTAGATAAGTAGTGAAAAACTCTCAAAAACTTACAGCACCTGGTATTCCTAGGCAGTCTCCCATCCAAGTACTAACTAGGCCCAACTCTGCTTAGCTTCTGAGATCAGACGAGATCAGGCGTGAACAGGGTGGTATGGCCGTAAGCTAAAGCTGCTGCAAAAGCCCCCTATTTTAAGGTGAGGGCACACTAAGTGCCATTATACTAGATAAGTAATGAATGAAATACAAAAAAAAAACTTCAAAATGAGCTACATTAAAGATAAGAGCATTAGTTAAGTAGTTAAAAACAGTCAAACTCTGTTTAAAGAACAGCTACTTTAAAGGCAATTGAATTAAATAAGCAGTAAGGGAAAGCAAAGAGCTGGTCAAACTTTGACCACACTAAGGGCCAGTGTATTAGATAAGTAGTGAAAAACTCAAAAACTTACAGCACCTGGTATTCCTAGGCAGTCTCCCATCCAAGTACTAACTAGGCCCAACTCTGCTTAGCTTCTGAGATCAGACGAGATCAGGCGTGAACAGGGTGGTATGGCCGTAAGCTAAAGCTGCTGCAAAAAGCCCCTATTTTAAGGTGAGGCACACTAAGTGCCATTATACTAGATAAGTAATGAATGAAATACAAAAAAAAAAATACTTCAAAATGAGCTACATTAAAGATAAGAGCATTAGTTAAGTAGTTAAAAACAGTCAAACTCTGTTTAAAGAACAGCTACTTTAAAGGCAATTGAATTAAATAAGCAGTAAGGGAAAGCAAAGAGCTGGTCAAACTTTGGCCACACTAAGGGCCAGTGTATTAGATAAGTAGTGAAAAACTCAAAAACTTACAGCACCTGGTATTCCTAGGCAGTCTCCCATCCAAGTACTAACTAGGCCCAACTCTGCTTAGCTTCTGAGATCAGACGAGATCAGGCGTGAACAGGGTGGTATGGCCGTAAGCGCAAAGCTGCTGCAAAAAGCCCCCTATTTTAAGGTGAGGCACACTAAGTGCCATTATACTAGATAAGTAATGAATGAAATACAAAAAAAAAAAAAAATACTTCAAAATGAGCTACATTAAAGATAAGAGCATTAGTTAAGTAGTTAAAAACAGTCAAACTCTGTTTAAAGAACAGCTACTTTAAAGGCAATTGAATTAAATAAGCAGTAAGGGAAAGCAAAGAGCTGGTCAAACTTTGACCACACTAAGGGCCAGTGTATTAGATAAGTAGTGAAAAACTCAAAAACTTACAGCACCTGGGTATTCCTAGGCAGTCTCCCATCCAAGTACTAACTAGGCCCAACTCTGCTTAGCTTCTGAGATCAGACGAGATCAGGCGTGAACAGGGTGGTATGGGCCGTAAGCAGCAAAAAGCTGCTGCAAAAAGCCCCTATTTTAAGGTGAGGCACACTAAGTGCCATTATACTAGATAAGTAATGAATGAAATACAAAAAAAAAATACTTCAAAATGAGCTACATTAAAGATAAGAGCATTAGTTAAGTAGTTAAAAACAGTCAAACTCTGTTTAAAGAACAGCTACTTTAAAGGCAATTGAATTAAATAAGCAGTAAGGGAAAGCAAAGAGCTGGTCAAACTTTGGCCACACTAAGGGCCAGTGTATTAGATAAGTAGTGAAAAACTCAAAAACTTACAGCACCTGGTATTCCTAGGCAGTCTCCCATCCAAGTACTAACTAGGCCCAACTCTGCTTAGCTTCTGAGATCAGACGAGATCAGGCGTGAACAGGGTGGTATGGCCGTAAGCTAAAGCTGCTGCAAAAAGCCCCTATTTTAAGGTGAGGCACACTAAGTGCCATTATACTAGATAAGTAATGAATGAAATACAAAAAAAAACTTCAAAATGAGCTACATTAAAGATAAGAGCATTAGTTAAGTAGTTAAAAACAGTCAAACTCTGTTTAAAGAACAGCTACTTTAAAGGCAATTGAATTAAATAAGCAGTAAGGGAAAGCAAAGAGCTGGTCAAACTTTGACCACACTAAGGGCCAGTGTATTAGATAAGTAGTGAAAAACTCAAAAAACTTACAGCACCTGGTATTCCTAGGCAGTCTCCCATCCAAGTACTAACTAGGCCCAACTCTGCTTAGCTTCTGAGATCAGACGAGATCAGGCGTGAACAGGGTGGTATGGCCGTAAGCTAAAGCTGCTGCAAAAAGCCCCTATTTTAAGGTGAGGCACACTAAGTGCCATTATACTAGATAAGTAATGAATGAAATACAAAAAAAAACTTCAAAATGAGCTACATTAAAGATAAGAGCATTAGTTAAGTGTTAAAAACAGTCAAACTCTGTTTAAAGAACAGCTACTTTAAAGGCAATTGAATTAAATAAGCAGTAAGGGAAAGCAAAGAGCTGGTCAAACTTTGGCCACACTAAGGGCCAGTGTATTAGATAAGTAGTGAAAAACTCAAAAACTTACAGCACCTGGTATTCCTAGGCAGTCTCCCATCCAAGTACTAACTAGGCCCAACTCTGCTTAGCTTCTGAGATCAGACGAGATCAGGCGTGAACAGGGTGGTATGGCCGTAAGCTAAGCTGCTGCAAAAAGCCCTATATTTTAAGGTGAGGCACACTATGCCATTATACTAGATAAGTAATGAATGAAATACAAAAAAAAAACTACTTCAAAATGAGCTACATTAAAGATAAGAGCATTAGTTAAGTAGTTAAAAACAGTCAAACTCTGTTTAAAGAACAGCTACTTTAAAGGCAATTGAATTAAATAAGCAGTAAGGGAAAGCAAAGAGCTGGTCAAACTTTGACCACACTAAGGGCCAGTATTAGATAAGTAGTGAAAAACTCAAAAACTTACAGCACCTGGTATTCCTAGGCAGTCTCCCATCCAAGTACTAACTAGGCCCAACTCTGCTTAGCTTCTGAGATCAGACGAGATCAGGCGTGAACAGGGTGGTATGGCCGTAAGCTAAAGCTGCTGCAAAAAGCCCCCTATTTTAAGGTGAGGCACACTAAGTGCCATTATACTAGATAAGTAATGAATGAAATACAAAAAAAAACTTCAAAATGAGCTACATTAAAGATAAGAGCATTAGTTAAGTAGTTAAAAACAGTCAAACTCTGTTTAAAGAACAGCTACTTTAAAGGCAATTGAATTAAATAAGCAGTAAGGGAAAGCAAAGAGCTGGTCAAACTTTGACCACACTAAGGGCCAGTGTATTAGATAAGTAGTGAAAAACTCAAAAACTTACAGCACCTGGTATTCCTAGGCAGTCTCCCATCCAAGTACTAACTAGGCCCAACTCTGCTTAGCTTCTGAGATCAGACGAGATCAGGCGTGAACAGGGTGGTATGGCCGTAAGCGAAAGCTGCTGCAAAAAGCCACCTATTTTAAGGTGAGGCACACTAAGTGCCATTATACTAGATAAGTAATGAATGAAATACAAAAAAAAACTACTCAAAATGAGCTACATTAAAGATAAGAGCATTAGTTAAGTAGTTAAAAACAGTCAAACTCTGTTTAAAGAACAGCTACTTTAAAGGCAATTGAATTAAATAAGCAGTAAGGGAAAGCAAAGAGCTGGTCAAACTTTGGCCACACTAAGGGCCAGTGTATTAGATAAGTAGTGAAAAACTCAAAAACTACAGCACCTGGTATTCCTAGGCAGTCTCCCATCCAAGTACTAACTAGGCCCAACTCTGCTTAGCTTCTGAGATCAGACGAGATCAGGCGTGAACAGGTGGTATGGCCGTAAGCTTAAAGCTGCTGCAAAAAGCCCCTATTTTAAGGTGAGGCACACTAAGTGCCATTATACTAGATAAGTAATGAATGAAATACAAAAAAAAAATACTTCAAAATGAGCTACATTAAAGATAAGAGCATTAGTTAAGTAGTTAAAAACAGTCAAACTCTGTTTAAAGAACAGCTACTTTAAAGGCAATTGAATTAAATAAGCAGTAAGGGAAAGCAAAGAGCTGGTCAAACTTTGGCCACACTAAGGGCCAGTGTATTAGATAAGTAGTGAAAAACTCAAAACTTACAGCACCTGGTATTCCTAGGCAGTCTCCCATCCAAGTACTAACTAGGCCCAACTCTGCTTAGCTTCTGAGATCAGACGAGATCAGGCGTGAACAGGGTGGTATGGCCGTAAGCTAAAGCTGCTGCAAAAGCCCCTATTTTAAGGTGAGGCACACTAAGTGCCATTATACTAGATAAGTAATGAATGAAATACAAAAAAAAAAAAACTTCAAAATGAGCTACATTAAAGATAAGAGCATTAGTTAAGTAGTTAAAAACAGTCAAACTCTGTTTAAAGAACAGCTACTTTAAAGGCAATTGAATTAAATAAGCAGTAAGGGAAAGCAAAGAGCTGGTCAAACTTTGACCACACTAAGGGCCAGTGTATTAGATAAGTAGTGAAAAACTCAAAACTTACAGCACCTGGTATTCCTAGGCAGTCTCCCATCCAAGTACTAACTAGGCCCAACTCTGCTTAGCTTCTGAGATCAGACGAGATCAGGCGTGAACAGGGTGGTATGGCCGTAAGCTAAAGCTGCTGCAAAAGCCCCTATTTTTTAAGGTGAGGCACACTAAGTGCCATTATACTAGATAAGTAATGAATGAAATACAAAAAAATACTTCAAAAATGAGCTACATTAAAGATAAGAGCATTAGTTAAGTAGTTAAAAACAGTCAAACTCTGTTTAAAGAACAGCTACTTTAAAGGCAATTGAATTAAATAAGCAGTAAGGGAAAGCAAAGAGCTGGTCAAACTTTGACCACACTAAGGGCCAGTGTATTAGATAAGTAGTGAAAAACTCAAAAACTTACAGCACCTGGTATTCCTAGGCAGTCTCCCATCCAAGTACTAACTAGGCCCAACTCTGCTTAGCTTCTGAGATCAGACGAGATCAGGCGTGAACAGGGTGGTATGGCCGTAAGCTAAAGCTGCTGCAAAAAGCCCTATATTTAAGGTGAGGCACACTAAGTGCCATTATACTAGATAAGTAATGAATGAAATACAAAAAAAAAAAAACTTCAAAATGAGCTACATTAAAGATAAGAGCATTAGTTAAGTAGTTAAAAACAGTCAAACTCTGTTTAAAGAACAGCTACTTTAAAGGCAATTGAATTAAATAAGCAGTAAGGGAAAGCAAAGAGCTGGTCAAACTTTGACCACACTAAGGGCCAGTGTATTAGATAAGTAGTGAAAAACTCAAAAACTTACAGCACCTGGTATTCCTAGGCAGTCTCCCATCCAAGTACTAACTAGGCCCAACTCTGCTTAGCTTCTGAGATCAGACGAGATCAGGCGTGAACAGGGTGGTATGGCCGTAAGCAAGCTAAAGCTGCTGCAAAAAGCCCCTATTTTAAGGTGAGGCACACTATGCCATTATACTAGATAAGTAATGAATGAAATACAAAAAAAAAAATACTTCAAAATGAGCTACATTAAAGATAAGAGCATTAGTTAAGTAGTTAAAAACAGTCAAACTCTGTTTAAAGAACAGCTACTTTAAAGGCAATTGAATTAAATAAGCAGTAAGGGAAAGCAAAGAGCTGGTCAAACTTTGACCACACTAAGGGCCAGTGTATTAGATAAGTAGTGAAAAACTCAAAAACTTACAGCACCTGGTATTCCTAGGCAGTCTCCCATCCAAGTACTAACTAGGCCCAACTCTGCTTAGCTTCTGAGATCAGACGAGATCAGGCGTGAACAGGGTGGTATGGCCGTAAGCTAAAGCTGCTGCAAAAGCCCCCTATTTTAAGGTGAGGCACACTAAGTGCCATTATACTAGATAAGTAATGAATGAAATACAAAAAAAAACTTCAAAAATGAGCTACATTAAAGATAAGAGCATTAGTTAAGTAGTTAAAAACAGTCAAACTCTGTTTAAAGAACAGCTACTTTAAAGGCAATTGAATTAAATAAGCAGTAAGGGAAAGCAAAGAGCTGGTCAAACTTTGACCACACTAAGGGCCAGTGTATTAGATAAGTAGTGAAAAACTCAAAACTTACAGCACCTGGTATTCCTAGGCAGTCTCCCATCCAAGTACTAACTAGGCCCAACTCTGCTTAGCTTCTGAGATCAGACGAGATCAGGCGTGAACAGGGTGGTATGGCCGTGAGCTAAAGCTGCTGCAAAAGCCCCTATTTTAAGGTGAGGCACACTAAGTGCCATTATACTAGATAAGTAATGAATGAAATACAAAAAAAAAAAAATACTTCAAAATGAGCTACATTAAAGATAAGAGCATTAGTTAAGTAGTTAAAAACAGTCAAACTCTGTTTAAAGAACAGCTACTTTAAAGGCAATTGAATTAAATAAGCAGTAAGGGAAAGCAAAGAGCTGGTCAAACTTTGGCCACACTAAGGGCCAGTGTATTAGATAAGTAGTGAAAAACTCAAAAACTTACAGCACCTGGTATTCCTAGGCAGTCTCCCATCCAAGTACTAACTAGGCCCAACTCTGCTTAGCTTCTGAGATCAGACGAGATCAGGCGTGAACAGGGTGGTATGGCCGTAAGCTAAAAGCTGCTGCAAAAAGCCCCTATTTTAAGGTGAGGCACACTAAGTGCCATTATACTAGATAAGTAATGAATGAAATACAAAAAAAAAAAAAAACTTCAAAATGAGCTACATTAAAGATAAGAGCATTAGTTAAGTAGTTAAAAACAGTCAAACTCTGTTTAAAGAACAGCTACTTTAAAGGCAATTGAATTAAATAAGCAGTAAGGGAAAGCAAAGAGCTGGTCAAACTTTGGCCACACTAAGGGCCAGTGTATTAGATAAGTAGTGAAAAACTCAAAAACTTACAGCACCTGGTATTCCTAGGCAGTCTCCCATCCAAGTACTAACTAGGCCCAACTCTGCTTAGCTTCTGAGATCAGACGAGATCAGGCGTGAACAGGGTGGTATGGCCGTAAGCTAAAGCTGCTGCAAAAGCCCCTATTTTAAGGTGAGGCACACTAAGTGCCATTATACTAGATAAGTAATGAATGAAATACAAAAAAAAACTTCAAAATGAGCTACATTAAAGATAAGAGCATTAGTTAAGTAGTTAAAAACAGTCAAACTCTGTTTAAAGAACAGCTACTTTAAAGGCAATTGAATTAAATAAGCAGTAAGGGAAAGCAAAGAGCTGGTCAAACTTTGGCCACACTAAGGGCCAGTGTATTAGATAAGTAGTGAAAAACTCAAAACTTACAGCACCTGGTATTCCTAGGCAGTCTCCCATCCAAGTACTAACTAGGCCCAACTCTGCTTAGCTTCTGAGATCAGACGAGATCAGGCGTGAACAGGGTGGTATGGCCGTAAGCTAAAGCTGCTGCAAAAAGCCCCTATTTTAAGGTGAGGCACACTAAGTGCCATTATACTAGATAAGTAATGAATGAAATACAAAAAAAAACTTCAAAATGAGCTACATTAAAGATAAGAGCATTAGTTAAGTAGTTAAAAACAGTCAAACTCTGTTTAAAGAACAGCTACTTTAAAGGCAATTGAATTAAATAAGCAGTAAGGGAAAGCAAAGAGCTGGTCAAACTTTGACCACACTAAGGGCCAGTGTATTAGATAAGTAGTGAAAAACTCAAAAACTTACAGCACCTGGTATTCCTAGGCAGTCTCCCATCCAAGTACTAACTAGGCCCAACTCTGCTTAGCTTCTGAGATCAGACGAGATCAGGCGTGAACAGGGTGGTATGGCCGTAAGCTAAAGCTGCTGCAAAAAGCCCCCTATTTTAAGGTGAGGCACACTAAGTGCCATTATACTAGATAAGTAATGAATGAAATACAAAAAAATACTTCAAAATGAGCTACATTAAAGATAAGAGCATTAGTTAAGTAGTTAAAAACAGTCAAACTCTGTTTAAAGAACAGCTACTTTAAAGGCAATTGAATTAAATAAGCAGTAAGGGAAAGCAAAGAGCTGGTCAAACTTTGACCACACTAAGGGCCAGTGTATTAGATAAGTAGTGAAAAACTCAAAACTTTACAGCACCTGGTATTCCTAGGCAGTCTCCCATCCAAGTACTAACTAGGCCCAACTCTGCTTAGCTTCTGAGATCAGACGAGATCAGGCGTGAACAGGGTGGTATGGCCGTAAGCGCTAAAGCTGCTGCAAAAAGCCCCTATTTTAAGGTGAGGCACACTAAGTGCCATTATACTAGATAAGTAATGAATGAAATACAAAAAAAAAAAAACTTCAAAATGAGCTACATTAAAGATAAGAGCATTAGTTAAGTAGTTAAAAACAGTCAAACTCTGTTTAAAGAACAGCTACTTTAAAGGCAATTGAATTAAGCAGTAAGGGAAAGCAAAGAGCTGGTCAAACTTTGACCACACTAAGGGCCAGTGTATTAGATAAGTAGTGAAAAACTCAAAAACTTACAGCACCTGGTATTTCTAGGCAGTCTCCCATCCAAGTACTAACTAGGCCCAACTCTGCTTAGCTTCTGAGATCAGACGAGATCAGGCGTGAACAGGGTGGTATGGCCGTAAGCGAAAGCTGCTAAAAAAGCCCCCTATTTTAAAGTGAGGCACACTAAGTGCCATTATACTAGATAAGTAATGAATGAAATACAAAAAAAATACTTCAAAATGAGCTACATTAAAGATAAGAGCATTAGTTAAGTAGTTAAAAACAGTCAAACTCTGTTTAAAGAACAGCTACTTTAAAGGCAATTGAATTAAATAAGTAAGGAAAGCAAAGAGCTGGTCAAACTTTGACCACACTAAGGGCCAGTGTATTAGATAAGTAGTGAAAAACTCAAAAACTTACAGCACCTGGTATTCCTAGGCAGTCTCCCATCCCAAGTACTAACTAGGCCCAACTCTGCTTAGCTTCTGAGATCAGACGAGATCAGGCGTGAACAGGGTGGTATGGCCGTAAGCTAAAGCTGCTGCAAAAAGCCCCTATTTTAAGGTGAGGCACACTAAGTGCCATTATACTAGATAAGTAATGAATGAAATACAAAAAAAAAAATACTTCAAAATGAGCTACATTAAAGATAAGAGCATTAGTTAAGTAGTTAAAAACAGTCAAACTCTGTTTAAAGAACAGCTACTTTAAAGGCAATTGAATTAAATAAGCAGTAAGGGAAAGCAAAGAGCTGGTCAAACTTTGGCCACACTAAGGGCCAGTGTATTAGATAAGTAGTGAAAAACTCAAAAACTTACAGCACCTGGTATTCCTAGGCAGTCTCCCATCCAAGTACTAACTAGGCCCAACTCTGCTTAGCTTCTGAGATCAGACGAGATCAGGCGTGAACAGGGTGGTATGGCCGTAAGCTAAAGCTGCTGCAAAAGCCCCTATTTTAAGGTGAGGCACACTAAGTGCCATTATACTAGATAAGTAATGAATGAAATACAAAAAAAAAAAACTTCAAAATGAGCTACATTAAAGATAAGAGCATTAGTTAAGTAGTTAAAAACAGTCAAACTCTGTTTAAAGAACAGCTACTTTAAAGGCAATTGAATTAAATAAGCAGTAAGGGAAAAGCAAAGAGCTGGTCAAACTTTGACCACACTAAGGGCCAGTGTATTAGATAAGTAGTGAAAAACTCAAAAACTTACAGCACCTGGTATTCCTAGGCAGTCTCCCATCCAAGTACTAACTAGGCCCAACTCTGCTTAGCTTCTGAGATCAGACGAGATCAGGCGTGAACAGGGTGGTATGGCCGTAAGCTAAAGCTGCTGCAAAAAGCCCCTATTTTAAGGTGAGGCACACTAAGTGCCATTATACTAGATAAGTAATGAATGAAATACAAAAAAAAAAAAAATACTTCAAAATGAGCTACATTAAAGATAAGAGCATTAGTTAAGTAGTTAAAAACAGTCAAACTCTGTTTAAAGAACAGCTACTTTAAAGGCAATTGAATTAAATAAGCAGTAAGGGAAAGCAAAGAGCTGGTCAAACTTTGGCCACACTAAGGGCCAGTGTATTAGATAAGTAGTGAAAAAACTCAAAAACTTACAGCACCTGGTATTCCTAGGCAGTCTCCCATCCAAGTACTAACTAGGCCCAACTCTGCTTAGCTTCTGAGATCAGACGAGATCAGGCGAACAGGGTGGTATGGCCGTAGCAAAAGCTGCTGCTGCAAAAGCCCCTATTTTAAGGTGAGGCACACTAAGTGCCATTATACTAGATAAGTAATGAATGAAATACAAAAAAAAAAAAAAATACTTCAAAATGAGCTACATTAAAGATAAGAGCATTAGTTAAGTAGTTAAAAACAGTCAAACTCTGTTTAAAGAACAGCTACTTTAAAGGCAATTGAATTAAATAAGCAGTAAGGGAAAGCAAAGAGCTGGTCAAACTTTTTGGCCACACTAAGGGCCAGTGTATTAGATAAGTAGTGAAAAACTCAAAAACTTACAGCACCTGGTATTCCTAGGCAGTCTCCCATCATCCAAGTACTAACTAGGCCCAACTCTGCTTAGCTTCTGAGATCAGACGAGATCAGGCGTGAACAGGGTGGTATGGCCGTAAGCTAAAGCTGCTGCAAAAGCCCCTATTTTAAGGTGAGGCACACTATGCCATTATACTAGATAAGTAATGAATGAAATACAAAAAAAAACTTCAAAATGAGCTACATTAAAGATAAGAGCATTAGTTAAGTAGTTAAAAACAGTCAAACTCTGTTTAAAGAACAGCTACTTTAAAGGCAATTGAATTAAATAAGCAGTAAGGGAAAGCAAAGAGCTGGTCAAACTTTGGCCACACTAAGGGCCAGTGTATTAGATAAGTAGTGAAAAACTCAAAAACTTACAGCACCTGGTATTCCTAGGCAGTCTCCCATCCAAGTACTAACTAGGCCCAACTCTGCTTAGCTTCTGAGATCAGACGAGATCAGGCGTGAACAGGGTGGTATGGCCGTAAGCTAAAAGCTGCTGCAAAAGCCCCTATTTTAAGGTGAGGCACACTAAGTGCCATTATACTAGATAAGTAATGAATGAAATACAAAAAAAAAAAAACTTCAAAATGAGCTACATTAAAGATAAGAGCATTAGTTAAGTAGTTAAAAACAGTCAAACTCTGTTTAAAGAACAGCTACTTTAAAGGCAATTGAATTAAATAAGCAGTAAGGGAAAGCAAAGAGCTGGTCAAACTTTGACCACACTAAGGGCCAGTGTATTAGATAAGTAGTGAAAAATCTCAAAAACTTACAGCACCTGGTATTCCTAGGCAGTCTCCCATCCAAGTACTAACTAGGCCCAACTCTGCTTAGCTTCTGAGATCAGACGAGATCAGGCGTGAACAGGGTGGTATGGCCGTAAGCTTAAAGCTGCTGCAAAAAGCCCCTATTTTAAGGTGAGGCACACTATGCCATTATACTAGATAAGTAATGAATGAAATACAAAAAAAAAAACTTCAAAATGAGCTACATTAAAGATAAGAGCATTAGTTAAGTAGTTAAAAACAGTCAAACTCTGTTTAAAGAACAGCTACTTTAAAGGCAATTGAATTAAATAAGCAGTAAGGGAAAGCAAAGAGCTGGTCAAACTTTGACCACACTAGGGCCAGTGTATTAGATAAGTAGTGAAAAACTCAAAAACTTACAGCACCTGGTATTCCTAGGCAGTCTCCCATCCAAGTACTAACTAGGCCCAACTCTGCTTAGCTTCTGAGATCAGACGAGATCAGGCGTGAACAGGGTGGTATGGCCGTAAGCTAAAGCTGCTGCAAAAAGCCCCTATTTTAAGGTGAGGCACACTAAGTGCCATTATACTAGATAAGTAATGAATGAAATACAAAAAAATACTTCAAAATGAGCTACATTAAAGATAAGAGCATTAGTTAAGTAGTTAAAAACAGTCAAACTCTGTTTAAAGAACAGCTACTTTAAAGGCAATTGAATTAAATAAGCAGTAAGGGAAAGCAAAGAGCTGGTCAAACTTTGACCACACTAAGGGCCAGTGTATTAGATAAGTAGTGAAAAACTCAAAAACTTACAGCACCTGGTATTCCTAGGCAGTCTCCCATCCAAGTACTAACTAGGCCCAACTCTGCTTAGCTTCTGAGATCAGACGAGATCAGGCGTGAACAGGGTGGTATGGCCGTAAGCTAAAGCTGCTGCAAAAAGCCCCTATTTTAAGGTGAGGCACACTAAGTGCCATTATACTAGATAAGTAATGAATGAAATACAAAAAAATACTTCAAAATGAGCTACATTAAAGATAAGAGCATTAGTTAAGTAGTTAAAAACAGTCAAACTCTGTTTAAAGAACAGCTACTTTAAAGGCAATTGAATTAAATAAGCAGTAAGGGAAAGCAAAGAGCTGGTCAAACTTTGGCCACACTAAGGGCCAGTGTATTAGATAAGTAGTGAAAAACTCAAAAACTTACAGCACCTGGTATTCCTAGGCAGTCTCCCATCCAAGTACTAACTAGGCCCAACTCTGCTTAGCTTCTGAGATCAGACGAGATCAGGCGTGAACAGGGTGGTATGGCCGTAAGCTAAAGCTGCTGCAAAAAGCCCCTATTTTAAGGTGAGGCACACTAAGTGCCATTATACTAGATAAGTAATGAATGAAATACAAAAAAAAAAAAATACTTCAAAATGAGCTACATTAAAGATAAGAGCATTAGTTAAGTAGTTAAAAACAGTCAAACTCTGTTTAAAGAACAGCTACTTTAAAGGCAATTGAATTAAATAAGCAGTAAGGGAAAGCAAAGAGCTGGTCAAACTTTGACCACACTAAGGGCCAGTGTATTAGATAAGTAGTGAAAAACTCAAAAACTTACAGCACCTGGTATTCCTAGGGCAGTCTCCCATCCAAGTACTAACTAGGCCCAACTCTGCTTAGCTTCTGAGATCAGACGAGATCAGGCGTGAACAGGGTGGTATGGCCGTAAGCTAAAGCTGCTGCAAAAAGCCCCTATTTTAAGGTGAGGCACACTAAGTGCCATTATACTAGATAAGTAATGAATGAAATACAAAAAAAAAAAAATACTTCAAAATGAGCTACATTAAAGATAAGAGCATTAGTTAAGTAGTTAAAAACAGTCAAACTCTGTTTAAAGAACAGCTACTTTAAAGGCAATTGAATTAAATAAGCAGTAAGGGAAAGCAAAGAGCTGGTCAAACTTTGACCACACTAAGGGCCAGTGTATTAGATAAGTAGTGAAAAACTCAAAAACTTACAGCACCTGGTATTCCTAGGCAGTCTCCCATCCAAGTACTAACTAGGCCCAACTCTGCTTAGCTTCTGAGATCAGACGAGATCAGGCGTGAACAGGGTGGTATGGCCGTAGCTAAAGCTGCTGCAAAAAGCCCCTATTTTAAGGTGAGGCACACTAAGTGCCATTATACTAGATAAGTAATGAATGAAATACAAAAAAAAAAAAAAATACTTCAAAATGAGCTACATTAAAGATAAGAGCATTAGTTAAGTAGTTAAAAACAGTCAAACTCTGTTTAAAGAACAGCTACTTTAAAGGCAATTGAATTAAATAAGCAGTAAGGGAAAGCAAAGAGCTGGTCAAACTTTGACCACACTAAGGGCCAGTATTAGATAAGTAGTGAAAAACTCAAAAACTTACAGCACCTGGTATTCCTAGGCAGTCTCCCATCCAAGTACTAACTAGGCCCAACTCTGCTTAGCTTCTGAGATCAGACGAGATCAGGCGTGAACAGGGTGGTATGGCCGTAAGCTAAAAGCTGCTGCAAAAGCCCCCTATTTTAAGGTGAGGCACACTAAGTGCCATTATACTAGATAAGTAATGAATGAAATACAAAAAAAAATACTTCAAAATGAGCTACATTAAAGATAAGAGCATTAGTTAAGTAGTTAAAAACAGTCAAACTCTGTTTAAAGAACAGCTACTTTAAAGGCAATTGAATTAAATAAGCAGTAAGGGAAAGCAAAGAGCTGGTCAAACTTTGACCACACTAAGGGCCAGTGTATTAGATAAGTAGTGAAAAACTCAAAAACTTACAGCACCTGGTATTCCTAGGCAGTCTCCCATCCAAGTACTAACTAGGCCCAACTCTGCTTAGCTTCTGAGATCAGACGAGATCAGGCGTGAACAGGGTGGTATGGCCGTAAGCTAAAGCTGCTGCAAAAGCCCCCTATTTTAAGGTGAGGCACACTAAGTGCCATTATACTAGATAAGTAATGAATGAAATACAAAAAAAAAAAAAAAAACTACTTCAAAATGAGCTACATTAAAGATAAGAGCATTAGTTAAGTAGTTAAAAACAGTCAAACTCTGTTTAAAGAACAGCTACTTTAAAGGCAATTGAATTAAATAAGCAGTAAGGGAAAGCAAAGAGCTGGTCAAACTTTGACCACACTAAGGGCCAGTGTATTAGATAAGTAGTGAAAAACTCAAAAACTTACAGCACCTGGTATTCCTAGGCAGTCTCCCATCCAAGTACTAACTAGGCCCAACTCTGCTTAGCTTCTGAGATCAGACGAGATCAGGCGTGAACAGGGTGGTATGGCCGTAAGCTAAAGCTGCTGCAAAAAGCCCCCTATTTTAAGGTGAGGCACACTAAGTGCCATTATACTAGATAAGTAATGAATGAAATACAAAAAAAAATACTTCAAAATGAGCTACATTAAAGATAAGAGCATTAGTTAAGTAGTTAAAAACAGTCAAACTCTGTTTAAAGAACAGCTACTTTAAAGGCAATTGAATTAAATAAGCAGTAAGGGAAAGCAAAGAGCTGGTCAAACTTTGACCACACTAAGGGCCAGTGTGTATTAGATAAGTAGTGAAAAACTCAAAAACTTACAGCACCTGGTATTCCTAGCAGTCAGTCTCCCATCCAAGTACTAACTAGGCCCAACTCTGCTTAGCTTCTGAGATCAGACGAGATCAGGCGTGAACAGGGTGGTATGGCCGTAAGCTAAAGCTGCTGCAAAAGCCCCCTATTTTAAGGTGAGGCACACTAAGTGCCATTATACTAGATAAGTAATGAATGAAATACAAAAAAAAACTTCAAAATGAGCTACATTAAAGATAAGAGCATTAGTTAAGTAGTTAAAAACAGTCAAACTCTGTTTAAAGAACAGCTACTTTAAAGGCAATTGAATTAAATAAGCAGTAAGGGAAAGCAAAGAGCTGGTCAAACTTTGACCACACTAAGGGCCAGTGTATTAGATAAGTAGTGAAAAACTCAAAAACTTACAGCACCTGGTATTCCTAGGCAGTCTCCCATCCAAGTACTAACTAGGCCCAACTCTGCTTAGCTTCTGAGATCAGACGAGATCAGGCGTGAACAGGGTGGTATGGCCAGTAGCTAAAGCTGCTGCAAAAAGCCCCTATTTTAAGGTGAGGCACACTAAGTGCCATTATACTAGATAAGTAATGAATGAAATACAAAAAAAAATACTTCAAAATGAGCTACATTAAAGATAAGAGCATTAGTTAAGTAGTTAAAAACAGTCAAACTCTGTTTAAAGAACAGCTACTTTAAAGGCAATTGAATTAAATAAGCAGTAAGGGAAAGCAAAGAGCTGGTCAAACTTTGGCCACACTAAGGGCCAGTGTATTAGATAAGTAGTGAAAAACTCAAAAACTTACAGCACCTGGTATTCCTAGGCAGTCTCCCATCCAAGTACTAACTAGGCCCAACTCTGCTTAGCTTCTGAGATCAGACGAGATCAGGCGTGAACAGGGTGGTATGGCCGTAAGCTAAAGCTGCTGCAAAAAGCCCCTATTTTAAGGTGAGGCACACTAAGTGCCATTATACTAGATAAGTAATGAATGAAATACAAAAAAAAACTTCAAAATGAGCTACATTAAAGATAAGAGCATTAGTTAAGTAGTTAAAAACAGTCAAACTCTGTTTAAAGAACAGCTACTTTAAAGGCAATTGAATTAAATAAGCAGTAAGGGAAAGCAAAGAGCTGGTCAAACTTTGACCACACTAAGGGCCAGTGTATTAGATAAGTAGTGAAAAACTCAAAAACTTACAGCACCTGGTATTCCTAGGCAGTCTCCCATCCAAGTACTAACTAGGCCCAACTCTGCTTAGCTTCTGAGATCAGACGAGATCAGGCGTGAACAGGGTGGTATGGCCGTAAGCTAAAGCTGCTGCAAAAAGCCCCTATTTTTAAGGGTGAGGCACACTAAGTGCCATTATACTAGATAAGTAATGAATGAAATACAAAAAAAAAAATACTTCAAAATGAGCTACATTAAAGATAAGAGCATTAGTTAAGTAGTTAAAAACAGTCAAACTCTGTTTAAAGAACAGCTACTTTAAAGGCAATTGAATTAAATAAGCAGTAAGGGAAAGCAAAGAGCTGGTCAAACTTTGACCACACTAAGGGCCAGTGTATTAGATAAGTAGTGAAAAAAACTCAAAAACTTACAGCACCTGGTATTCCTAGGCAGTCTCCCATCCAAGTACTAACTAGGCCCAACTCTGCTTAGCTTCTGAGATCAGACGAGATCAGGCGTGAACAGGGTGGTATGGCCGTAAGCTAAAAGCTGCTGCAAAAAGCCCCTATTTTAAGGTGAGGCACACTAAGTGCCATTATACTAGATAAGTAATGAATGAAATACAAAAAAAAATACTTCAAAATGAGCTACATTAAAGATAAGAGCATTAGTTAAGTAGTTAAAAACAGTCAAAAACTCTGTTTAAAGAACAGCTACTTTAAAGGCAATTGAATTAAATAAGCAGTAAGGGAAAGCAAAGAGCTGGTCAAACTTTGACCACACTAAGGGCCAGTGTATTAGATAAGTAGTGAAAAACTCAAAAACTTACAGCACCTGGTATTCCTAGGCAGTCTCCCATCCAAGTACTAACTAGGCCCAACTCTGCTTAGCTTCTGAGATCAGACGAGATCAGGCGTGAACAGGGTGGTATGGCCGTAAGCTAAAGCTGCTGCAAAAAGCCCCTATTTTAAGGTGAGGCACACTAAGTGCCATTATACTAGATAAGTAATGAATGAAATACAAAAAAAAAAAAACTTCAAAATGAGCTACATTAAAGATAAGAGCATTAGTTAAGTAGTTAAAAACAGTCAAACTCTGTTTAAAGAACAGCTACTTTAAAGGCAATTGAATTAAATAAGCAGTAAGGGAAAGCAAAGAGCTGGTCAAACTTTGACCCACACTAAGGGCCAGTGTATTAGATAAGTAGTGAAAAACTCAAAAACTTACAGCACCTGGTATTCCTAGGCAGTCTCCCATCCAAGTACTAACTAGGCCCAACTCTGCTTAGCTTCTGAGATCAGACGAGATCAGGCGTGAACAGGGTGGTATGGCCGTAAGCTAAAGCTGCTGCAAAAAGCCCCCTATTTTAAGGTGAGGCACACTAAGTGCCATTATACTAGATAAGTAATGAAATGAAAATAAAAAAAAAAATACTTCAAAATGAGCTACATTAAAGATAAGAGCATTAGTTAAGTAGTTAAAAACAGTCAAACTCTGTTTAAAGAACAGCTACTTTAAAGGCAATTGAATTAAATAAGCAGTAAGGGAAAGCAAAGAGCTGGTCAAACTTTGGCCACACTAAGGGCCAGTGTATTAGATAAGTAGTGAAAAACTCAAAAACTTACAGCACCTGGTATTCCTAGGCAGTCTCCCATCCAAGTACTAACTAGGCCCAACTCTGCTTAGCTTCTGAGATCAGACGAGATCAGGCGTGAACAGGGTGGTATGGCCGTAAGCTAAAGCTGCTGCAAAAAAAAGCCCCTATTTTAAGGTGAGGGCACACTAAGTGCCATTATACTAGATAAGTAATGAATGAAATACAAAAAAAAAAATACTTCAAAATGAGCTACATTAAAGATAAGAGCATTAGTTAAGTAGTTAAAAACAGTCAAACTCTGTTTAAAGAACAGCTACTTTAAAGGCAATTGAATTAAATAAGCAGTAAGGGAAAGCAAAGAGCTGGTCAAACTTTGACCACACTAAGGGCCAGTGTATTAGATAAGTAGTGAAAAACTCAAAAACTTACAGCACCTGGTATTCCTAGGCAGTCTCCCATCCAAGTACTAACTAGGCCCAACTCTGCTTAGCTTCTGAGATCAGACGAGATCAGGCGTGAACAGGGTGGTATGGCCGTAAGCTAAAGCTGCTGCAAAAAGCCCCTATTTTAAGGTGAGGCACACTAAGTGCCATTATACTAGATAAGTAATGAATGAAATACAAAAAAAAAAATACTTCAAAATGAGCTACATTAAAGATAAGAGCATTAGTTAAGTAGTTAAAAACAGTCAAACTCTGTTTAAAGAACAGCTACTTTAAAGGCAATTGAATTAAATAAGCAGTAAGGGAAAGCAAAGAGCTGGTCAAACTTTGACCACACTAAGGGCCAGTGTATTAGATAAGTAGTGAAAAACTCAAAAACTTACAGCACCTGGTATTCCTAGGCAGTCTCCCATCCAAGTACTAACTAGGCCCAACTCTGCTTAGCTTCTGAGATCAGACGAGATCAGGCGTGAACAGGTGGTATGGCCGTAAGCGAAAGCTGCTGCAAAAAGCCCCTATTTTAAGGTGAGGCACACTAAGTGCCATTATACTAGATAAGTAATGAATGAAATACAAAAAAAAAAATACTTCAAAATGAGCTACATTAAAGATAAGAGCATTAGTTAAGTAGTTAAAAACAGTCAAACTCTGTTTAAAGAACAGCTACTTTAAAGGCAATTGAATTAAATAAGCAGTAAGGGAAAGCAAAGAGCTGGTCAAACTTTGGCCACACTAAGGGCCAGTGTATTAGATAAGTAGTGAAAAACTCAAAAACTTACAGCACCTGGTATTCCTAGGCAGTCTCCCATCCAAGTACTAACTAGGCCCAACTCTGCTTAGCTTCTGAGATCAGACGAGATCAGGCGTGAACAGGGTGGTATGGCCGTAAGCTAAAAGCTGCTGCAAAAAGCCCCTATTTTAAGGTGAGGCACACTAAGTGCCATTATACTAGATAAGTAATGAATGAAATACAAAAAAAAATACTTCAAAATGAGCTACATTAAAGATAAGAGCATTAGTTAAGTAGTTAAAAACAGTCAAACTCTGTTTTAAAGAACAGCTACTTTAAAGGCAATTGAATTAAATAAGCAGTAAGGGAAAGCAAAGAGCTGGTCAAACTTTGACCACACTAAGGGCCAGTGTATTAGATAAGTAGTGAAAAACTCAAAAACTTACAGCACCTGGTATTCCTAGGCAGTCTCCCATCCAAGTACTAACTAGGCCCAACTCTGCTTAGCTTCTGAGATCAGACGAGATCAGGCGTGAACAGGGTGGTATGGCCGTAAGCGAAAGCTGCTGCAAAAAGCCCCTATTTTAAGGTGAGGCACACTAAGTGCCATTATACTAGATAAGTAATGAATGAAATACAAAAAAATACTTCAAAATGAGCTACATTAAAGATAAGAGCATTAGTTAAGTAGTTAAAAACAGTCAAACTCTGTTTAAAGAACAGCTACTTTAAAGGCAATTGAATTAAATAAGCAGTAAGGGAAAGCAAAGAGCTGGTCAAACTTTGACCACACTAAGGGCCAGTGTATTAGATAAGTAGTGAAAAACTCAAAACTTACAGCACCTGGTATTCCTAGGCAGTCTCCCATCCAAGTACTAACTAGGCCCAACTCTGCTTAGCTTCTGAGATCAGACGAGATCAGGCGTGAACAGGGTGGTATGGCCGTAAGCTAAAGCTGCTGCAAAAGCCCCTATTTTAAGGTGAGGCACACTAAGTGCCATTATACTAGATAAGTAATGAATGAAATACAAAAAAAAATACTTCAAAATGAGCTACATTAAAGATAAGAGCATTAGTTAAGTAGTTAAAAACAGTCAAACTCTGTTTAAAGAACAGCTACTTTAAAGGCAATTGAATTAAATAAGCAGTAAGGGAAAGCAAAGAGCTGGTCAAACTTTGACCACACTAAGGGCCAGTGTATTAGATAAGTAGTGAAAAACTCAAAAACTTACAGCACCTGGTATTCCTAGGCAGTCTCCCATCCAAGTACTAACTAGGCCCAACTCTGCTTAGCTTCTGAGATCAGACGAGATCAGGCGTGAACAGGGTGGTATGGCCGTAAGCTAAAGCTGCTGCAAAAAGCCCCTATTTTAAGGTGAGGCACACTAAGTGCCATTATACTAGATAAGTAATGAATGAAATACAAAAAATACTTCAAAATGAGCTACATTAAAGATAAGAGCATTTAGTTAAGTAGTTAAAAACAGTCAAACTCTGTTTAAAGAACAGCTACTTTAAAGGCAATTGAATTAAATAGTAAGTAAGGGAAAGCAAAGAGCTGGTCAAACTTTGACCACACTAAGGGCCAGTGTATTAGATAAGTAGTGAAAAACTCAAAAACTTACAGCACCTGGTATTCCTAGGCAGTCTCCCATCCAAGTACTAACTAGGCCCAACTCTGCTTAGCTTCTGAGATCAGACGAGATCAGGCGTGAACAGGTGGTATGGCCGTAAGCTAAAGCTGCTGCAAAAAGCCCCTATTTTAAGGGTGAGGCACACTAAGTGCCATTATACTAGATAAGTAATGAATGAAATACAAAAAAAAAAATACTTCAAAATGAGCTACATTAAAGATAAGAGCATTAGTTAAGTAGTTAAAAACAGTCAAACTCTGTGTTTAAAGAACAGCTACTTTAAAGGCAATTGAATTAAATAAGCAGTAAGGGAAAGCAAAGAGCTGGTCAAACTTTGACCACACTAAGGGCCAGTGTATTAGATAAGTAGTGAAAAACTCAAAAACTTACAGCACCTGGTATTCCTAGGCAGTCTCCCATCCAAGTACTAACTAGGCCCAACTCTGCTTAGCTTCTGAGATCAGACGAGATCAGGCGTGAACAGGGTGGTATGGCCGTAAGCTAAAGCTGCTGCAAAAAAGCCCCTATTTTAAGGTGAGGCACACTAAGTGCCATTATACTAGATAAGTAATGAATGAAATACAAAAAAAAAAATACTTCAAAATGAGCTACATTAAAGATAAGAGCATTAGTTAAGTAGTTAAAAACAGTCAAACTCTGTTTAAAGAACAGCTACTTTAAAGGCAATTGAATTAAATAAGCAGTAAGGGAAAGCAAAGAGCTGGTCAAACTTTGACCACACTAAGGGCCAGTGTATTAGATAAGTAGTGAAAAACTCAAAAACTTACAGCACCTGGTATTCCTAGGCAGTCTCCCATCCAAGTACTAACTAGGCCCAACTCTGCTTAGCTTCTGAGATCAGACGAGATCAGGCGTGAACAGGGTGGTATGGCCGTAGCTTAAAAGCTGCTGCAAAAAGCCCCTATTTTAAGGTGAGGCACACTAAGTGCCATTATACTAGATAAGTAATGAATGAAATACAAAAAAAAAAATACTTCAAAATGAGCTACATTAAAGATAAGAGCATTAGTTAAGTAGTTAAAAACAGTCAAACTCTGTTTAAAGAACAGCTACTTTAAAGGCAATTGAATTAAATAAGCAGTAAGGGAAAGCAAAGAGCTGGTCAAACTTTGACCACACTAAGGGCCAGTGTATTAGATAAGTAGTGAAAAACTCAAAACTTACAGCACCTGGTATTCCTAGGCAGTCTCCCATCCAAGTACTAACTAGGCCCAACTCTGCTTAGCTTCTGAGATCAGACGAGATCAGGCGTGAACAGGGTGGTATGGCCGTAGCTAAAGCTGCTGCAAAAAGCCCCTATTTTAAGGTGAGGCACACTAAGTGCCATTATACTAGATAAGCAAGTAATGAATGAAATACAAAAAAAAAAACTTCAAAATGAGCTACATTAAAGATAAGAGCATTAGTTAAGTAGTTAAAAACAGTCAAACTCTGTTTGTTTAAAGAACAGCTACTTTAAAGGCAATTGAATTAAATAAGCAGTAAGGGAAAGCAAAGAGCTGGTCAAACTTTGACCACACTAAGGGCCAGTGTATTAGATAAGTAGTGAAAAACTCAAAAACTTACAGCACCTGGTATTCCTAGGCAGTCTCCCATCCAAGTACTAACTAGGCCCAACTCTGCTTAGCTTCTGAGATCAGACGAGATCAGGCGTGAACAGGGTGGTATGGCCGTAAGCTAAAGCTGCTGCAAAAAGCCCCCTATTTTAAGGTGAGGCACACTAAGTGCCATTATACTAGATAAGTAATGAATGAAATACAAAAAAATACTTCAAAATGAGCTACATTAAAGATAAGAGCATTAGTTAAGTAGTTAAAAACAGTCAAACTCTGTTTAAAGAACAGCTACTTTAAAGGCAATTGAATTAAATAAGCAGTAAGGGAAAAAGCAAAGAGCTGGTCAAACTTTGACCACACTAAGGGCCAGTGTATTAGATAAGTAGTGAAAAACTCAAAAACTTACAGCACCTGGTATTCCTAGGCAGTCTCCCATCCAAGTACTAACTAGGCCCAACTCTGCTTAGCTTCTGAGATCAGACGAGATCAGGCGTGAACAGGGTGGTATGGCCGTAAAGCTAAAGCTGCTGCAAAAAGCCCCTATTTTAAGGTGAGGCACACTAAGTGCCATTATACTAGATAAGTAATGAATGAAATACAAAAAAAAAAATACTCAAAAATGAGCTACATTAAAGATAAGAGCATTAGTTAAGTAGTTAAAAACAGTCAAACTCTGTTTAAAGAACAGCTACTTTAAAGGCAATTGAATTAAATAAGCAGTAAGGGAAAGCAAAGAGCTGGTCAAACTTTGACCACACTAAGGGCCAGTGTATTAGATAAGTAGTGAAAAACTCAAAAACTTAGCACCTGGTATTCCTAGGCAGTCTCCCATCCAAGTACTAACTAGGGCCCAACTCTGCTTAGCTTCTGAGATCAGACGAGATTGAAGGTGAACAGGTGGGATGGTCAGAAGTAAAAGCTGCTGCAAAAAGCCCTTATTTAAGGTGAGGCACACTATGCCATTATACCAGATAAGCAATGAATGAAATACAAAAAAAAAAATACTTCCAAAAATGAGCTACATTAAAGATAAGAGCATTAGTTGGCAGAAGTTAAAATAGTCAACTCTCTTGTTTAAAGAACAGCTACTTTAAAGGCAAATTGAATTAAATACAGTAAGGAAAGGAAGAGCTGGTCAAACTTTGACCACACTATGGGCCAGTGTAGGCTGATAAGTAGTGAAAAACTCAAAAACTTCACAGCACCTGGCAGGCCCCAGTCTCTATCCAAGTACTAACTAGGCCCAACTCTGCTTAGCTTCTGAGATCAGACGTGAACAGGGTATGGCCGTAAAGTTAAAGCTGCTGCAAAAGCCCCTATTTTAAGGTGAGGCACACTAAGTGCCATTATACTAGATAAGTAATGAATGAAATACAAAAAAATACTCAAATGAGCTACATTAAAGATAAGAGCATTAGTTACAGTTAAAACAGTCAAACTCTCTGTTTAAAGTACAGCTACTTTAAAGGCAATTGAATTAAATAAGCAGTAAGGGAAAGCAAAGAGCTGGTCAACTTTTGGCCACACTAATGGGCTGTTGTATTAGATAAGCAGTGAAAACCTGGAAAAATTTACAGCACCTAGTTTTCCTAGGCAGTCTCCCACCCAAGAACACCAATTCAGGCCCAACTCTGTTTGGCTTCTGAGATCAGACGAGACATCAGGCGTGAACAGGGAGGTATGGCCGCAAGTGAAAGCTGCTGCAAA
This sequence comes from Puntigrus tetrazona, assembly GCF_018831695.1. Taxonomy (NCBI): domain Eukaryota; kingdom Metazoa; phylum Chordata; class Actinopteri; order Cypriniformes; family Cyprinidae; genus Puntigrus; species Puntigrus tetrazona. The sequence continues at coordinate 38,626 of NW_025048560.1, forward strand.
AGCCTCCTATTTTGGAAGGTGAGGCAATACTAAGTGCCATTATACTAGATAAGTAATGAATGAAATACAAAAAATACTTCAAAATGAGCTACATTAAAGATAAGAGCATTAGTTAAGTAGTTAAAACAGTCAAACTCTGTTTAAAGAACAGCTACTAAAGGCAAATTGAACAAATACAGTAAGGGAGCAAAGAAGCTGGTCAAACTGTTGACCACACCATGGGCCAGTGTATTAGATAAGTAGTGAAAAACTCAAAAACTTACAGCACCTGGTATTCCTAGGGGCAGTTCCCATCCAAGTACTAAACTAGGCCCAACTCTGCTTAGCTTCTGAGATCAGGACGCAGCACTAGGCGTGGAACAGGGTGGTATGGCCGTAAGCGTAAAGCTGCTGCAAAAGCCTCCTATTTTAAGGTGAGGCACACTAAGTGCCAATATACTAGATAAGTAATGAATGAAATACAAAAAAATACTTCCAAAATGAGCTACATTAAAGATAAGAGCATTAGTTAAGTAGTTAAAAACAGTCAAACTCTAGCTTAAAGAACAGCTACTTTAAAGGCAATTGAATTCAAATAAGCAGTAAGTGAAAAGCAAAGAGCTGGTCAAACTTTGGCCACACTAAGGGCCAGTGTATTAGATAAGTAGTGAAAAACTCAAAAACTTACAGCACCTGGTATTCCTAGGCAGTCTCCCATCCAAGTACTAACTAGTCTCAACTCTGCTTAGCTTCTGAGATCAGACGAAGATCATATGTGGAACAGGAGTTGTATGGGCACAAGCAAAAGCTGCTGCAAAAAGCCCCTATTTTAAGGTGTGAGGTACACTAAGTGCCATTATACTAGATAAGTAATGAATGAAATACAAAAAAATACTCAAAATGAGCTACATTAAAGATAAGAGCATTAGTTAAGTAGCGTAAAAACAGTCAAACTTCTGTTTAAAGAACAGCTACTTTAAAGGCAATTGAATTAAATACAGTAAGGGAAAGCAAAGAGGCTGGTCAAACTTTGACCAGTTACTCAAGGGCCAGTGCATTAGATAAGTAGTGAAAATCTCAAAAACTTACAGCACCTGGTATTCCTAGGCAGTTCTCCCATCCAAGTACTCAACTAGGCCCAACCTCTGCTTAGCTTCCTGAGATCAGACGATCAGGCGTGAACAGGGTGGGATGGCCGTACAAAAGCTGCTGCAAAAAGCCTCTATTTTAAGGTGAGGTACACTAAGTGCCATTATACTAGATAAGTAATGAATGAAATACAAAAAAAAAAAAAAAAATACTTCAAAATGAGCTACATTAAAGATAAGAGCATTAGTTAAGTAGTTAAAAAATAGTCAAACTCTGTTTAAAGAACAGCTACTTTAAAGGCAATTGAATTAAATAAGCAGTAAGGGGAAAGCAAAGAGCTGGTCAAACTTTGAATTTAAGCACTATGGGCCAGTGTATTAGATAAGTAGTGAAAAACTCAAAAAACTTACAGCAATTTTGGTATTCCTAGGCAGTCTCCTCATCCAAGTATCAATCACTAGGCCCAACTCTGCTTTAGCTTCTGAGATCAGATCGAGATCAGGCGTGAACAGGGTGGTATGGTCGCTAAGCTAAAAAGCTGCTGCAAAAGTCCCCTATTTTAAGGTGAGGTACACTAAGTGCCATTATACTGTAGATAAGTAATGAATGAAATACAAAAAAATACTTCAAAATGAGCTACATTAAAGATAAGAGCATTAGTTAAGTAGTTAAAAACAGTCAAACTCTTTTTAAAGCACAGCTACTTTAAAGGCAATTGAATTAAATAAGCAGTAAGGAAAAGCAAAGAGCTGGTCAAACTTTGGGCCACACTCATGGCCAGTGTATTAGATAAGTAGTGAAAAAACTCAAAAACTTACAGCACCTGGTATTCCTAGGCAGCCTCCCATCCAAGCACTAACTCAGGCCCAACTCTGCTTAGCTTCTGAGATCAGACGACATCAGGCGTGAACAGGGTGGAATGGCCGTGAAGCTAAAGCTGCTGCAAAAAGCCCTATTTTAAGGTGAGGCACACTAAGTGCCATTATACTAGATAAGTAATGAATGAAATACAAAAAAATACTTCAAAAATGAGCTACATTAAAGATAAGAGCGTTAGTTAAGTAGTTAAAAACAGTCAAACTCTGTTTAAAGAACATTCAGCTACTTTAAAGGCAATTGAATTAAATAAGCAGCAAGGGAAAGCAAAAGAGCTGGTCAAACTTTTGACCACACTAAGGGCCAGTGTATTAGATGTTATGCAGTGAAAAAACTCAAAACTGGTACAGCACCTGGAGATTCCTAGGCAGTCTCCCATCCAAGTACTAACTAGGCCCAACTCTGCTTAGCTTCTGAGATCAGACGAGATCAGGGCGTGGAACAGGGTGGTATGGCCGTAGCTTGAAAGCTGCTGCAAAAAGCTTTATTTTAAGGTGAGGCACACTCAAGTGCCATTATACTAGATAAGTAATGAATGAAATACAAAAAAAAATACTTCAAAAATGAGCTACATTAAAGATAAGAGCATTAGTTAAGTAGTTAAAAATATGTCAAACTTTGTTTAAAGTAATAGCTACTTTAAAGGCAATTGAATTAAATAAGCAGTAAGGGAAAGCAAAGAGCTGGTCAAACTTTGGCCACACTAAGGGCCAGTGTATTAGATAAGCAGTGAAAAACTCAAAACTTACAGCACCTGGTATCTCTAGGCAGTCTCCCCATCCAAGTACTAACGAGGCCCAACTCTGCTTAGCTTTCTGAGATCAGACGAGATCAGGCGTGAACAGGGTGGTAGTGGGCCAGTAAGTTTAAAGCTGCTGCAAAAGCCCCCTATTTTATGGTGAGGCACACTCAGTGCCATTATACTAGATAAGTAATGAAATGAAATACAAAAAATACTTCAAAATGAGCTACATTAAAGATAAGAGCATTAGTTAAGTAAAGTTAAAACAGTCAAACTCTGTTTAAAGAACAGCTACTTTTAAAGGTAATTGAATTAAATAAGCAGTAAGGGGAAAGCAAAAGAGCTGGTCAAACTTTGACCACACTAAGGGCCAGTGTATTAGATAAGTAGTGAAAAACTCAAAACTTACAGCACCTGGTATTCCTAGGCAGTCTCCCATCCAAGTACTAACTAGGCCCAACTCTGCTTAGCTTCTGAGATCAGACGAGATCAGGCGCAGAACAGGGTGGTATGGCCGTAAGTTAAAGCTGCTGCAAAGTTTTCCCCTATTTTAAGGCAGGTGAGGCACACTAAGTGCCATTATACTAGATAAGTAATGAATGAAATACAAAAAAATACTCAAAATGAGCTACATTAAAGATAAGAGCATTAGTTAAGTAGTTAAAAAAACAGTCAAACTCTGTTTAAAGAACAGCTACTTTAAAGGCAATTGAACTCTAAATACAGTAAGGGAAAGCAAAGAGCTGGTCAAATCCCTTGACCACACTAAGGGCCAGTGTATTAGATAAGTAGAAAAAATCAAAAAGTTACAGCACTGGTATTGCTAGGCAGGCTCCCTATCCAAGTACTAACTAGGCCCAACTCTACTTAGCTTCTGAGATCAGACGATTATCAGGCGTGAACAGGGTGGCATACGTCCGTGCTTTAAAGCTGCTGCAAAAGCTCCCTATTTTAAGGTGAGGTACACTAAGTGCCATTATACTAGATAAGTAATGAATGAAATACAAAAAATACTCTCCAAATGAGCTACATTAAAGATAAGAGCATTAGTTAAGTAGTTAAAAACAGTCAAACTCTGTTTAAAGAACAGCTACTTTAAAGGCAATTGAATTAAATAAGCAGTAAGGGAAAGCAAAAGAGCTGGTCAAACTTTGACCACACTAAGGGCCAGTGTATTAGATAAGCAGTGAAAAAACTCAAAAACTTACAGCACCTGGTATTCCTAGGCAGCCTCCCATCCAAGTACTAACTAGGCCCAACTCTGCTTTAGCTTCTGAGATTAGAGAGATCAGGCGTGGAACAGGGTGGTATGGCCAGCAGTGTAAAGCACATGCAAAAAGTCTCCTATTTTAAGGTGAGGTACACTAAGTGCCATTATACTAGATAAGTAATGAATGAAATACAAAAAAAATACTTCAAAATGAGTCTACATTAAAGATAAGAGCATTAGTTAAGTAGTTAAAAATAGTCAAACTCTGTTTAAAGAACAGCTACTTTAAAGGCAAATTGAATTAAATAAGCAGTAAGGGAAAAAGCAAAGAGTTGGTCAAACTTTGGACCAAGCACTCTAAGGGCCAGTGTATTAGATAAGCAGTGAAAAAAAACTCAAAAACTTACAGCACCTGGTATTCCTAGCAGTCTCCCATCCAAGTACTAACTAGGCCCAACTCTGCTTAGTTTCTGAGATCAGAGATGACATCAGGCGTGAACAGGGTGGTATGGCTACAAGCAAAAGCTGCACAAGCAAAAGCCCCTATTTTAAGGTGGAGGCACACTAAGTGCCATTATATAGATAAGTACTGAATGAAATACAAAAAAAAATACTTCAAAATGAGCTATATTAAAGATAAGAGCATTAGTTAAGTAGTTAAAAACAGTCAAACTCTGTTTAAAGAACAGCTACTTTAAAGGCAATTGAATTAAATAAGCAGTAAGGGAAAGCAAAGAGCTGGTCAAATCTTTGGCCACACTAAGGGCCAGTGTATTAGATAAGCAGTGAAAAACTCAAAAACTTACAGCACCTGGTATTCCGAGGCAGTCTCCCATCCAAGTACTAACTAGGCCTAACTCTGCTTAGCTTCTGAGATCAGATGAGATCAGGCGTGAACAGGTGGTATGGCAGTAAGCCTAAAAGCTACTGCAAAAAGCCCCTATTTTAAGGTGAGGAGGCACACTCAAGTGCCATTATACTCAGATAAGTAATGAATGAAATACAAAAAAATACTTCAAAATGAGCTACATTAAAGATAAGAGCATTAGTTAAGTAGTTAAAAATAGTCAACTCTCTGTTTAAAGTACAGCTACTTTAAAGGCAATTGAATTAAATAAGGTAAGGGAAAGCAAAGAGCTGGTCAAACTTTCACCACACTAAAGGCCAGTGTATTAGATAAGTAGTGAAAAAACTCAAAACTTACAGCACCTGGTATTCTCAGGCAGTCTCCCATCCAAGTACTAACTCAGGCCTAACTCTGCTTAGCTTCTGAGATCAGACGAAGATCAGGCGTGAACAGGGTGGTATGGCCGTAAGCAAAGCTGCTGCAAAAGCCCCTATTTTAAGGTGAGGCACTCAAGTGCCATTATACTAGATAAGTAATGAATGAAATACAAAAAAATACTTCAAAATGAGCTACATTAAAGATAAGAGCATTAGTTAAGAAGTTAAAAACAGTCAAACTCTGTTTAAAGAACAGCTACTTTAAAGGCAATTGAATTAAATAAGCAGTAAGTGGGAAAGCAAAAGAGCTGGTCAAACTTTTGGCCACACTAAGGGCCAGTGTATTAGATAAGTAGTGAAAAACTCAAAAACTTACAGCACCTGGTATTCCTAGGCAGTCTCCCATCCAAGTACTAATCTAGGCCCAACTCTGCTTAGCTTCTGAGATCAGACGAAAGATCAGGCGTGAACAGGGTGGTATGGCCTTGAAGCTGTAAAGCTGCTGCAAAAAGCTCCCTATTTTAAGGTGAGGCACACTAAGTGCCATTATACTAGATAAGTAATGAATGAAATACAAAAAAAATTCAGGCGTGAATTTTTTTTTTTTTTATTTTTTACACAAACGATACAAACTACAATAAACCACCTGAAGGGGGAAACCTTTTACATGGGGAGTACACCTTTGTAAAATTAAACATAAAATTAACATACATAGGTTCCGACATCCGACTCTTTTAAAACATACATAAAATCAACTGTCGTCATCAGGCATCTTCCAGTCAAATTCTTCAAAGATCTTATATACATCATAAGTAAAAATGTGATAAAAGTAATTGAGTTTTCCCAAGTTCTTGTAGTAACAATACAAATATTTCAGATAGTTTTCAGCTTTTTTCTTCAATATTCTTTCAATATCCAAGACAGATTTCTCTTTTTGCCACCACCCTTCTCTCCCATATTGCTCCTTTCATTAGCATGACAAGAAGATTAATGATTTTGCTATTTTTACACTCCTTATATTCACCCAACATTACAATTTTATTCCATTCTGATTCGTCTTCATAGTGCTCTCCTTTCAAAAGTTCAAACAGTCTTTTGCATTTAGTTTTAAAATGTCCAGTTCTTTGCAATATAAAAACAGGTGCAGGAAGCCTTCATCCTCTTTGTTGCACACCTTACAGATGGAGCTCTGCTCCATTCCAATCTTGTGTAAAATCACGTCTGTAAAAATAGCTTTGTGTCTGATTAAAAATTCCAGGTTTCCCAGTTTCGTTTCAACTATCCTTCCTTTTATGTTACTCCATATGTTTTCTTCTTTCAAATCTTTATATTTCTGCTTCCAATAGTCATTTGCTTTAGGTTTCTTAAAAATCGTATCTCTAAAAACACCATAAAACATTTTGACAGTACATTCCTTGAAAATATGTAGTTTCTCTCTAAAAATAGCGTTCACATCTTTCTCCGGTTCACCTGGCTCCATATTTTCAATTTTTTCAACCCAGTCTTTTGGTATTGCGTTTTTAATCATGCAGTACTTATTTATGATTTCTTGTTTGGTATAGTCCTCCTTAGCTTCTTCCATAGTGTCAAAAACATATTGAACTGGTAAAAATCCTCTTTGAACTCATACAGAACATCTCTTACTCTCGCTATCCCCACATCCCACCATTTCTTAAAAACAACTCTTTTCCTTGATTCACAATATTCTTGTTTAAAAACAATGGTTGATTTAAAATGTCCTCTCGTCCCTTCGGGATGTAATGCACATGCTTTAAAAATCTCTCCCCAGGCACTCAACTGTTCCTTGTAAAAATCTGGCAAATCTTTCCACATCCAGTTTTTCGTTCTCATCCATAAAATATTCTCCCCATATTGACATTGCCACATTTGTTTAAAAATACAACATAGTTTTTTTCCAAACAGTTTCAATTCTTGCATCCAGATATTTCTTCACCAGTTTAACTCTCAAACATTTCTTCCTTTGTGCAACATCAATAAGACCTAAGCCGCTTTTCTCAACAGCCCTACACAAGGGTGTCATACGCAATCCTCGGTGGCTTTCCTCCCATAAATACTCAGTAAAACATTTTTTCAATCTTTTTTCAACCCACAGAGGCATACTTGTAACATATAAAAAATAACAAATCTTTGAAGTCATTAAAACATTCAAAATTAAGACCTTTCCTTTCAAGCACAGATTTCTTGTTTTCCACCAGTTCATCCTTCTTTCAATATCTCCTAAAATTCCTTCCCACATGATCTCATTTGTTTTCTTGTCATCCTCTCCCATGCTAACTCCTAAAATCTTCATTTCCTTAACTTCTTTAAAGTTAAAAGTGTCTGTTAAGGCTGGGGCTCCGCCAAATCTCATGTACATTGTTTTATCCTCATTTATTTTCCCCCCGGATTTATTACAGAATTCCTGAACTACGCCCATAGCCACCTTAACACTATGTACGTCTCTTACTATTAACGTTGTGTCATCTGCGTATTGGAAAATCCTATTCTCTGATCTACCTCCTTCAATATCGATTCCTCTCACATTCTTCTCTCCTCTTACTGCTAAGCCCAGAGGCTCTGCCACCAAGGAATATAAAAGCGCTGAAAGGGGACATCCCTGCCTTACAGATCTTGTGAGCTTAAAACATTTAGTTAAAAACCATTGCATTTAATCCTCGTCACCACTCCTTTGTATAAAATCTTAATCCATCTGATAAAATTTTCCCCGAAGCCAAAACTCTTTAAAATCCCAAATAAAAACTGATGCTCCACTCGGTCGAAGGCTTTTTCAAATCAAGACTTACAATGTAACCTTCCAGATTTTTGTCCTTTATATAACTTATTGTGTCCCTAATACTAATTGTAGTATCTGATATATCTCTGCCTTTCACTCCATATGCTTGATTTGTCTTGATAATTTTTGGCATCACCTCCTTTAGTCTATTAGCTAAAACCTTAGATAAAATTTTTAAGTCAGTGTTCAACATTGTCAAAGGTCTGTAATTTTTCAATTCTTTTTTATCTCCTTTCTTCTTATAAATAATTTTCATTAAACCCATACTCATTCTTAAATTCATGTGTCCCTTATTAAAAATGTCATCATACACTTCCTTTAAAATGCCAATTAAAATACCCTTGAAAACAATATAAAATTCATTGCCTAGACCATCAATTCCTGGACTTTTATTCCTGTTCAATTCGTTAATGGCTCTTTCTATTTCTCCTTCATTTATTTCCATATCGCAAGCTTCTTTGTCTTCTTTTTCAACTTTTGTTTCAATTATGTTGAACAATTCTTCACATTCATCTTGCACCCCTTCAGTTGTAAAAAGTTTCTCATAATACATTTTTATCTCTTCTAGTATTTCTTTGTTATCCTTTATTTCTTCTCCATACTCATTTTTAATAGCTGTTATCATTTCAGCTTTCCCCTTCCTCTTTTCTAGATTAAAGAAAAATTTTGTACATTTCTCTCCTTCCACTATATATCTAGCTTTACTTCTTAAACGTGCACCTTCATATTTTTCTTCTTCTAAAACTTTAAGTTTATCTTCCAGATCTTTTATTTTTGACACATTCTTCTCATTATTCTGATTAAGCTCCCTTTCTAAGTTCTCTCTTGTTTTTATTTCTGTGTACCTTTTACATCTCTCCACCGATCTACAAAACTGTATAGTATGTCTTTTAATTAGAAACTTAACGTTTTCCCACCATATCCTTTTATCTTCCACATACATTTCATTCTGTTTTTCTTTTCTATCAATTCTTTTATGTCTTGGACATAGCTGTCTCTTTTTAAAACCTCAGCATTTAAAACCCAAACACCTGGCCCCCTTTAATCGTGCTCCAGTCCACTTTCATAAATAGTGGCTTATGGTCACTTAAACTTGTTTCCTCATATCTCATATCTTCAATAAAACCCTCTACATTTCTTGAACACAAAATAAAATCAATTCTCGTTTGGCACATAAAATTCCCTACCATTTGCCTTCTAGAATATTGTCTTCTTTTCCCATTTCTCTCTCTCCACACATCTACCATATTATTGTTTTTCATCAACAAATTCAATTCCTTCCTTCCTGTATCGGTTTTAAAACCATTCCGTCAGCCATATCTAACTTGCTTAAAACAGTATTAAAATCCCCAATACAATAGCATACTTATATTTCATTAAAAATATCCTTAGATCCTTAAAAATCCTCTTTTCCTTCTCTTCAACAGGCGCATGGACATTTACCACAATTACTTTGTTGTCATCATGTTCCATTTCTATTGCCAAACATTTCCCTACATCATCTTTGTAAACAACTTTGTAAACCACATTCGTGTTTCTTCTTATTAAAAAGGCCACCCTCTGCCATATCTTTTATCCTCATTGCTGCATAATATATCACCATCCCATCTTTTGCTTATTTCACATTTGTGCTTTTCTCTCCAGTTTGTTTCTTGCAATACTATTACATCTACATTTTTAAACATCTCTTTCACCTTTTCAAACTTGTTAAAATCTAAGAGCCCTCTGGCATTAAATGTAGCCAGACTTAAAACCATAAAAAATGAATAAATAAAAACGTTCATAAAACCAATGTCTTTAGCTTGTGTCATCCAAACCCTTTAACAGTTCAAATCGATTCTTTAAAAAGTCTTTGTTAGCATTTCTTTTCTTTATCCCATCTAAACTGGGTTTTACCTTGATTTGACGTTTTCTTATGCTTATTTTTGATGTTCCTACTGCCATTTCTTCTGTGTCGCTCTTTTAACATCCTCATCTGCATCCGAAATATCCTCAAAGTCCCTAGTAATGTCGATCGGTGCCAAAATTCCTTCTGTCTGTTTCGCTTGTGCATGCTGGTCTTTTTGTTCCTCCATGATTTTACATCGTCTGTCTTGTGATTGTCTGTCCTCCTCATTCTTCTCTGTCTCATCAATAATGTTTTGAACTTCAGTCTTCTCATTTGTTTCAAACGTTCATTGTCCATATGTTCTCCAACCCCCTGGCCCTCAATAATGTCTTTGCCCGCCGCTTGATTTTCTCTTTGCTGTGGTAAGCCTTCTTCTTGTTCGACTACGCTGTCCCGCTCATGCACCTGCCCACTCACATGAGTCTCTTCATCCACATACCAACAATCACACTTATTTAAAACCTTTTTACAATCCGGGCACTTAACCGCATTGCAATCCCTGGCAAAATGTCCTCTCTCCTCACACTTAAAGCACTTAAAATCTGGGCAGTCTTTCAAGACGTGCTCAGGGCTCATGCACAGCCGACAGGTTTTAACCTGATGGCTGTGCATCACCCTAAAATACTGAAGCCCTTCAGCTGTTTCCAGCCTTGTGCTGTACGGGAGAGACACTACTTCCCTTGGGAAGCGACATTTTACAAATCGTGTGCCATCTTCAACAGTTGTGCCCGGATAAACACGTCTCTTGATGTCCGAAATAGGGGTAACTCCCACCCTTGCAGTTTATCTAAAAATATCTGATCGTCAATGTAAGCGGGCATGTGCATGAATGAGACAACGTAGTCTCTGTTTTGCAACCTCTTTACTTCGCACAGTGTCTCTTTTATCATTAAACCTTCAACCAACAGTTCAACATCGTCGATATTCTCTAATGTCACTTCAGTATTCCTTATTTTGTTTAGGTCTTACCGCCAAGACATTTCCTTTGCCGACCTTTTCCGTTACAGCTTTTATGATGTCCTCAGCCCTCGCATTCACATTACAGATGTCCACCGTCACAGTTGCTTCTTTCAGGTAATCCTTCTTTGACTTGTTTCTCTTTTGTTCCTTATCTTTTGCATTCCCATCTCGTCGCTTATTTCCAGTTCCGTGTTCATTAACCAATTCTGTTTCTCCAGCCAAGTCCAAGTTCATAGCCATCTGTCCGTCCGCCATAGATGAAAGAGAAAAAAAAAAAAAAAAAAAAAAAAAAACTGAATAAAACCACCTTCCAGACAGCACTAGGCTGCTGTTAGGTGGTTTAAACACTCACAAAACACACAAAAAACTAAATTAAAGTCCGAAAAAGTTCACAAAATAAACACTAATAATAAACACAAAATGGAGGAGAGCCTTCCTCTCCCAACTACTGCCAAGTCACTTTCTGTGTGCTCTCTAGCGCCAACAGGGTGGTATGGCCGTAGTTTAAAAGCTGCAAAAAAAAGCCCCTATTTTAAGGTGAGGCACACTAAGTGCCATTATACTAGATAAGTAATGAATGAAATACAAAAAAATACTTCAAAATGAGCTACATTAAAGATAAGAGCATTAGTTAAGTAGTTAAAAACAGTCAAACTCTGTTTAAAGAACAGCTACTTTAAAGGCAATTGAATTAAATAAGCAGTAAGGGAAAGCAAAGAGCTGGTCAAACTTTGACCACGCTAAGGGCCAGTGTATTAGATGAGTAGTGAAAAACTCAAAAGCTTACAGCACCTGGTATTCCTAGGCAGTCTCCCATCCAAGTACTAACTAGGCCCAACTCTGCTTAGCTTCTGAGATCAGACGAGATCAGGCGTGAACAGGGTGGTATGGCCGTAAGCGAAAGCTGCTGCAAAAAGCCCCCTATTTTAAGGTGAGGCACACTAAGTGCCATTATACTAGATAAGTAATGAATGAAATACAAAAAAATACTTCAAAATGAGCTACATTAAAGATAAGAGCATTAGTTAAGTAGTTAAAAACAGTCAAACTCTGTTTAAAGAACAGCTACTTTAAAGGCAATTGAATTAAATAAGCAGTAAGGGAAAGCAAAGAGCTGGTCAAACTTTGACCACACTATGGGCCAGTGTATTAGATAAGTAGTGAAAAAACTCAAAAACTTACAGCACCTGGTATTCCTGGGCAGTCTCCCATCCAAGTACTAACTAGGCCCAACTCTGCTTAGCTTCTGAGATCAGACGAGATCAGGCGTGAACAGGGTGGTATGGCCGTAAGTTAAAGCTGCTGCAAAAAGCCCCCTATTTTAAGGTGAGGCACACTAAGTGCCATTATACTAGATAAGTAATGAATGAAATACAAAAAAAAAAATACTTCAAAATGAGCTACATTAAAGATAAGAGCATTAGTTAAGTAGTTAAAAACAGTCAAACTCTGTTTAAAGTACAGCTACTTTAAAGGCAATTGAATTAAATAAGCAGTAAGGGAAAGCAAAGAGCTGGTCAAACTTTGGCCACACTAAGGGCCAGTGTATTAGATAAGTAGTGAAAAACTCAAAAATTTACAGCACCTAGTATTCCTAGGCAGTCTCCCATCCAAGTACTAACTAGGCCCAACTCTGCTTAGCTTCTGAGATCAGACGACATCAGGCGTGAACAGGGTGGTATGGCCGTAAGCAGCTAAAGCTGCTGCAAAAAGCCCCTATTTTAAGGTGAGGCACACTAAGTGCCATTATACTAGATAAGTAATGAATGAAATACAAAAAAAAATACTTCAAAATGAGCTACATTAAAGATAAGAGCATTAGTTAAGTAGTTAAAAACAGTCAAACTCTGTTTAAAGAACAGCTACTTTAAAGGCAATTGAATTAAATAAGCAGTAAGGGAAAGCAAAGAGCTGGTCAAACTTTGACCACACTATGGGCCAGTGTATTAGATAAGTAGTGAAAAAAACTCAAAACTTACAGCACCTGGTATTCCTAGGCAGTCTCCCATCCAAGTACTAACTAGGCCCAACTCTGCTTAGCTTCTGAGATCAGACGAGATCAGGCGTGAACAGGGTGGTATTGCCTGTGCTAAAGCTGCTGCAAAAAGCCCCCTATTTTAAGGTGAGGCACACTAAGTGCCATTATACTAGATAAGTAATGAATGAAATACAAAAAAATACTTCAAAATGAGCTACATTAAAGATAAGAGCATTAGTTAAGTAGTTAAAAACAGTCAAACTCTGTTTAAAGTACAGCTACTTTAAAGGCAATTGAATTAAATAAGCAGTAAGGGAAAGCAAAGAGCTGGTCAAACTTTGGCCACACTAAGGGCCGTTGTATTAGATAAGTAGTGAAAAAACTCAAAAATTTACAGCACCTGGTATTCCTAGGCAGTCTCCCATCCAAGTACTAACCAGGCCCAACTCTGCTTAGCTTCTGAGATCAGACGACATCAGGCGTGAACAGGGTGGTATGGCCGTAAGCGAAAGCTGCTGCAAAAGGCCCCCTATTTTAAGGTGAGGCACACTAAGTGCCATTATACTAGATAAGTAATGAATGAAATACAAAAAAAAAATACTTCAAAATGAGCTACATTAAAGATAAGAGCATTAGTTAAGTAGTTAAAAACAGTCAAACTCTGTTTAAAGAACAGCTACTTTAAAGGCAATTGAATTAAATAAGCAGTAAGGGAAAGCAAAGAGCTGGTCAAACTTTGACCACACTATGGGCCAGTGTATTAGATAAGTAGTGAAAAAACTCAAAAACTTACAGCACCTGGTATTCCTAGGCAGTCTCCCATCCAAGTACTAACTAGGCCCAACTCTGCTTAGCTTCTGAGATCAGACGAGATCAGGCGTGAACAGGGTGGTATGGCCGTAAGCTAAAGCTGCTGCAAAAGCCCCTATTTTAAGGTGAGGCACACTAAGTGCCATTATACTAGATAAGTAATGAATGAAATACAAAAAAATACTTCAAAATGAGCTACATTAAAGATAAGAGCATTAGTTAAGTAGTTAAAAACAGTCAAACTCTGTTTAAAGTACAGCTACTTTAAAGGCAATTGAATTAAATAAGCAGTAAGGGAAAGCAAAGAGCTGGTCAAACTTTGGCCACACTAAGGGCCGTTGTATTAGATAAGTAGTGAAAAAACTCAAAAATTTACAGCACCTAGTATTCCTAGGCAGTCTCCCATCCAAGTACTAACCAGGCCCAACTCTGCTTAGCTTCTGAGATCAGACGACATCAGGCGTGAACAGGGTGGTATGGCCGTAAGCGAAAGCTGCTGCAAAAGGCCCCCTATTTTAAGGTGAGGCACACTAAGTGCCATTATACTAGATAAGTAATGAATGAAATACAAAAAAAAATACTTCAAAATGAGCTACATTAAAGATAAGAGCATTAGTTAAGTAGTTAAAAACAGTCAAACTCTGTTTAAAGAACAGCTACTTTAAAGGCAATTGAATTAAATAAGCAGTAAGGGAAAGCAAAGAGCTGGTCAAACTTTGACCACACTATGGGCCAGTGTATTAGATAAGTAGTGAAAAAACTCAAAAACTTACAGCACCTGGTATTCCTAGGCAGTCTCCCATCCAAGTACTAACTAGGCCCAACTCTGCTTAGCTTCTGAAATCAGACGAGATCAGGCGTGAACAGGGTGGTATTGCCGTAAGCTAAAGCTGCTGCAAAAAGCCCCCTATTTTAAGGTGAGGCACACTAAGTGCCATTATACTAGATAAGTAATGAATGAAATACAAAAAAAAAAATACTTCAAAATGAGCTACATTAAAGATAAGAGCATTAGTTAAGTAGTTAAAAACAGTCAAACTCTGTTTAAAGTACAGCTACTTTAAAGGCAATTGAATTAAATAAGCAGTAAGGGAAAGCAAAGAGCTGGTCAAACTTTGGCCACACTAAGGGCCAGTGTATTAGATAAGTAGTGAAAAAACTCAAAAATTTACAGCACCTGGTATTCCTAGGCAGTCTCCCATCCAAGTACTAACCAGAACCAACTTTGCTTAGCTTCTGAGATCAGACGACATCAGGCGTGAACAGGGTGGTATGGCCGTAAGCGAAAGCTGCTGCAAAAGGCCCCCTATTTTAAGGTGAGGCACACTAAGTGCCATTACACTAGATAAGTAATGAATGAAATACAAAAAAAAAAATACTTCAAAATGAGCTACATTAAAGATAAGAGCATTAGTTAAGTAGTTAAAAACAGTCAAACTCTGTTTAAAGAACAGCTACTTTAAAGGCAATTGAATTAAATAAGCAGTAAGGGAAAGCAAAGAGCTGGTCAAACTTTGACCACACTATGGGCCAGTGTATTAGATAAGTAGTGAAAAAACTCAAAAACTTACAGCACCAGGTATTCCTAGGCAGTCTCCCATCCAAGTACTAACTAGGCCCAACTCTGCTTAGCTTCTGAGTTCAGACAAGATCAGGTGTGAACAGGGTGGTATGGCCGTAAGCTTAAAGCTGCTGCAAAAAGCCCCTATTTTAAGGTGAGGCACACTAAGTGCCATTATACTAGATAAGTAATGAATGAAATACAAAAAAATACTTCAAAATGAGCTACATTAAAGATAAGAGCATTAGTTAAGTAGTTAAAAACAGTCAAACTCTGTTTAAAGAACAGCTACTTTAAAGGCAATTGAATTAAATAAGCAGTAAGGGAAAGCAAAGAGCTGGTCAAACTTTGACCACACTAAGGGCCAGTGTATTAGATAAGTAGTGAAAAACTCAAAAACTTACAGCACCTGGTATTCCTAGGCAGTCTCCCATCCAAGTACTAACTAGGCCCAACTCTGCTTAGCTTCTGAGATCAGACGAGATCAGGCGTGAACAGGGTGGTATGGCCGTAAGCTTAAAGCTGCTGCAAAAAGCCCCTATTTTAAGGTGAGGCACAGTAAGTGCCATTATACTAGATAAGTAATGAATGAAATACAAAAAAAAAAAAATACTTCAAAATGAGCTACATTAAAGATAAGAGCATTAGTTAAGTAATTAAAAACAGTCAAACTCTGTTTAAAGAACAGCTACTTTAAAGGCAATTGAATTAAATAAGCAGTAAGGGAAAGCAAAGAGCTGGTCAAACTTTGACCACACTAAGGGCCAGTGTATTAGATAAGTAGTGAAAAACTCAAAACTTACAGCACCTGGTATTCCTAGGCAGTCTCCCATCCAAGTACTAACTAGGCCCAACTCTGCTTAGCTTCTGAGATCAGACGAGATCAGGCGTGAACAGGGGTATGGCCGTGCGAAAGCTGCTGCAAAAAGCCCCTATTTTAAGGTGAGGCACAGTAAGTGCCATTATACTAGATAAGTAATGAATGAAATACAAAAAAAAAAAAAAATACTTCAAAATGAGCTACATTAAAGATAAGAGCATTAGTTAAGTAGTTAAAAACAGTCAAACTCTGTTTAAAGAACAGCTACTTTAAAGGCAATTGAATTAAATAAGCAGTAAGGGAAAGCAAAGAGCTGGTCAAACTTTGACCACACTAAGGGCCAGTGTATTAGATAAGTAGTGAAAAAACTCAAAAACTTACTGCACCTGGTATTCCTAGGCAGTCTCCCATCCAAGTACTAACTAGGCCCAACTCTGCTTAGCTTCTGAGATCAGACGAGATCAGGCGTGAACAGGGTGGTATGGCCGTAAGCTAAAGCTGCTGCAAAAAGCCCCCTATTTTAAGGTGAGGCACACTAAGTGCCATTATACTAGATAAGTAATGAATGAAATACAAAAAAATACTTCAAAATGAGCTACATTAAAGATAAGAGCATTAGTTAAGTAGTTAAAAACAGTCAAACTCTGTTTAAAGTACAGCTACTTTAAAGGCAATTGAATTAAATAAGCAGTAAGGGAAAGCAAAGAGCTGGTCAAACTTTGGCCACACTAAGGGCCGTTGTATTAGATAAGTAGTGAAAAAACTCAAAAACTTACAGCACCTGGTATTCCTAGGCAGTCTCCCATCCAAGTACTAACCAGGTCCAACTCTGCTTAGCTTCTGAGATCAGACAAGATCAGGCGTGAACAGGGTGGTATGGCCGTAAGCGAAAGCTGCTGCAAAAGCCCCTATTTTAAGGTGAGGCACACTAAGTGCCATTATACTAGATAAGTAATGAATGAAATACAAAAAAAAAAACTTCAAAATGAGCTACATTAAAGATAAGAGCATTAGTTAAGTAGTTAAAAACAGTCAAACTCTGTTTAAAGAACAGCTACTTTAAAGGCAATTGAATTAAATAAGCAGTAAGGGAAAGCAAAGAGCTGGTCAAACTTTGACCACACTATGGGCCAGTGTATTAGATAAGTAGTGAAAAACTCAAAAACTTACAGCACCTGGTATTCCTAGGCAGTCTCCCATCCAAGTACTAACTAGGCCCAACTCTGCTTAGCTTCTGAGATCAGACGAGATCAGGCGTGAACAGGGTGGTATGGCCGTGGCTAAAGCTGCTGCAAAAGCCCCTATTTTAAGGTGAGGCACACTAAGTGCCATTATACTAGATAAGTAATGAATGAAATACAAAAAAAAACTTCAAAATGAGCTACATTAAAGATAAGAGCATTAGTTAAGTAGTTAAAAACAGTCAAACTCTGTTTAAAGTACAGCTACTTTAAAGGCAATTGAATTAAATAAGCAGTAAGGGAAAGCAAAGAGCTGGTCAAACTTTGGCCACACTAAGGGCCGTTGTATTAGATAAGTAGTGAAAAAACTCAAAAATTTACAGCACCTGGTATTCCTAGGCAGTCTCCCATCCAAGTACTAACCAGGCCCAACTCTGCTTAGCTTCTGAGATCAGACGAGATCAGGCGTGAACAGGGTGGTATGGCCGTAAGCGAAAGCTGCTGCAAAAAGCCCCCTATTTTAAGGTGAGGCACACTAAGTGCCATTATACTAGATAAGTAATGAATGAAATACAAAAAAAAACTTCAAAATGAGCTACATTAAAGATAAGAGCATTAGTTAAGTAGTTAAAAACAGTCAAACTCTGTTTAAAGAACAGCTACTTTAAAGGCAATTGAATTAAATAAGCAGTAAGGGAAAGCAAAGAGCTGGTCAAACTTTGACCACACTATGGGCCAGTGTATTAGATAAGTAGTGAAAAAACTCAAAAACTTACAGCACCTGGTATTCCTAGGCAGTCTCCCATCCAAGTACTAACTAGGCCCAACTCTGCTTAGCTTCTGAGATCAGACGAGATCAGGGTGAACATTTTTTTTTTTTTTTTTTTTTTTTTTTTAGAAAAATATGATAAAAACATAAAGTTTACAATTCATCACTTAGTCCATCCAGTACAGCAAGTCTCTTTCTATACACTTTGTATTTTTACATTTTCTTCAATTAAATAAAATACATTAAATACTAAAAAGAAAAATATTATCAAAATCATTCTGTTACTGGCATTTTTAAATCAAACTTTTTACAAACATTGTACATATCTGAATCAAACACTTTGTAAAAGTCTTGCAATTTGTTTTCTTGCTTAAAATAACAATGTAAATGTTCTACATATTTCTCAAACTTCCTTTTGAAAACATTCCATACATCTATTACATTTTCCTGTTTTTTTGCCTCTGCTCTTCTTTCCCATATTGCACATTTCATTAGCATGACAATCAAATTTATCATCTTTTTGTGTTTACACTTTTTTTCTATACCCAACAATATCACTCTGCTCCATTCTATTTTTTTCTCTTTTTGTTCCCCTCTTAACATTTCGATTAGTCTTTTACAGGTTTCATTAAAAATGTCCAATTCTCTGCAATTTAAAAACAAGTGTAAAAAATTTTCATTTTCAGCATTGCAGACTTTACATCTTTCACTTGGTTCCATTCCTATTTTTTCAATAAAACATCAGTAAAAACCGCTTTGTGCCTAATAAGAAACTCTAAGCTTTCCAGTCGTGCATCTATCATTCTTCCTTTCATGTTATTCCAAATGTCATCTTCCTTAAGATCTTCAAATTTCTGTACCCAATACATATTGACGACAGGTTTCTTAAAGATTCCCTCTCTAAAGAAATCATAAATCATTTTGACCGTGCATTCTTTAAAATAAAATTGTTTTTCTCCCAACTTCACAAATACCTCTTTCTCTTGCTGCTCTTCTTCCATGTTTTCTATTTGTTTTATCCACTCTTTGGGTATTGCTTCTTTTATTACTTCATATTTATTTCTTATTTCTGTTTTATTAAAATCCTCTTTAGCCTCTCTTCCATTGCGTCTATTATGTGCTGCATTGGTAAAAACCCTCCTTAAATTCATATAAAACATCTCTGATTCTTGTGATCCCAACATCCCACCATTTCTTATAAAAAATCTCTTTCCCTTGGTTTAAAATGCCATTGTTTAGAAATAAAGGCTGATTTAAAATGCTCTCTCGACCTTGTGGATTAAAATTAACATTAATTAAAAATTTCCCCCAGGCGCTCATCAGTTCTTTATAAAAATCTGGCAACACTTCCACCATCCAATTCTTAGTTTTCATCCATAAAATATTGTCTCCCAAATTAAAATTGCCACATTTGTTTAAAAAATATTCCATTGTCTTTTTCCATGCTGCTTTGTTTCCCTCATCTAGGTATTTTTTTATTATTTTCACTCTTAAGCTATTTTTTCTTTGTTCCACATCAATTAATCCCATCCCTCCTTCCCTGCCTCTCCTATTAATGTACTGTATGAAATTCTTGGCGGTTTGCCATTCCATAAAAAAAAATCTAAAAACATTTTTTCAGCCTTTTTTCCACCCACATTGGCATTGCAGTCACATACAAAACATACCACAACTTTGTCACCATTAGCACATTTAAAATTAAAACTTTTCCTTTTAAACTTAACGTTCTCAATTTCCAAAAAATTAGCCTTCTTTCAATTCCTCCTAGTATTTCTTCCCACATTACTTCTTTAACATTTTTTTCGTTTTTTCCCATTAAAACACCTAAAATCTTTACTTCTTCCGTTTCTTTAAAATTAAAACAATCCGTTACACCAACCACTCCTCCAAATCTCATATATACCGTTTTCTCTTCATTTATCTTGCCTCCTGATCCCCTACAAAACGTCTGTACCACTTCCATTACTTTTTTAACACTCTCTATATCCTTAACAATTATGGTTGTATCATCTGCATATTGAAATATTTTTTCATTTCCCCCACTTCCTTCAATGCTTATTCCTCTTATGTCTTCCTCTGTTTTTACTGCTAATCCTAGTGGTTCTGCTACTACTAGTGAATATAAGAGCGCTGATAATGGACATCCTTGCCTTATTGACCTAGTAATTTTAAAACATTCTGTTAAAAAACCATTACATTTTACTCTTGTTATTGCTCCCCTATATAAAATCGTAATCCACTTGACAAAATTTTCACCAAACCCGCATGCGCTCTTAAAATTCCAAATAAATATTCATGTTCCACTCTGTCAAAAGCTTTTTCAAAATCCAAACTGATTACATATCCTTTTTTGTTTTTTTCCTTCATATACCTTATTCTGTCTATTATGCTTATCGTTGTGTCCGCTATATCTTTCCCTTTAACTCCATACACTTGATTTGTTTCAATTATAGATGGCATTACTTCTTTCAGTCTGTTGGCTAAAACTTTTGTTAAAATTTTCAGATCTGTATTCAGCATTGTGATCGGTCTGTAATTTTTAAGTCTACTTTCTCTCCTTTTCTCTTATATATGAGTTTTATTAATCCCATCCCCATTCTCTGATTCATTTCCTCTTTCCTAAAGATCTCTTCATACACTTCTTTTAAAATACCGGTTAAAAAATCCTTAAATATCTTGTAAAATTCATTCCCTAACCCATCCAGGCCCGGGCTTTTCCCTTTATTCAGTTCACTTATTGCTCTTTTTATTTCTTCCTCACTTATCTCTTGCTCACACTCTTTTTTATCCTCCTCCCCGACTTTTGTCTTAATTTTCTTTAGTAACTTGTTTTTATCTTTATCGTTTACTCCTTCTGCCCTAAATAACTTCTCATAATATTCTTTTATGGCTTTTAAAATCCCTCATTTGTTTCCACCATATACCCATTTTCATTTTTAGTTCCTTGATTGTCTGTACCACTCCTTTCTTCTTTCTAAGTCAAAGAAAAACTTTGTACATTTCTCTCCTTCCACTGTGTACTTTGCTTTGCTTCTTAATCTTGCCCCTTTATATTTATTTTCTTCTATTTCTTTACATTCTTCTTCCATTTCCTTAATTTTTTGCAAGTCTTTTTCATTCTTATTCATTTCCTTTTCTAATTGTTCTCTTATTTCTCTTTCCTTTCTCTTTTTTACATCTCTGCACCAACCCACAGTATTTTATTGTAAACTTTCTGATTTCATGTTTCACATTTTCCCACCAAATTCTTTTATCTTCTCTATACATTCCGTCTTCTTTTTCCCTTGTAATGATCTCTTGTACACTTAAAACATAATCTTGATTCTTTAGAACCTCAGTGTTTAAAACCCATACTCCCGGACCTCTTTTCACTATGTTCCAATCTATTTGCATAAAAATAGGTTTATGATCACTTAAAGTTGTTTCTTTATACCTTATTTTCCCTAAAAACCGTTCTATATTTCTTGTACATAAAATGAAATCTATTCTTGTTTTACACATAAAATTACCCACTATTTGTCTTCTTGAAAATTCCTTTTCTTTTCATTCCTTTCCTCCATACATCAATCAAGTTATTTTCTTCCATCAACAATTTTAACTCTTTTCGTCCTGTGTCTGTCTTAAAAAGTCATTCCCTCAGCCATATCCAGTTTACTAAACACAACATTAAAATCCCCATAATAATAATTTCCTTATATTTCCTTATACATTTTCGTAAAACATTGTAAAACTCCCTTTTCTCTTTCTCTTTTGTTGGTGCATGTATATTTATACCAAGTATTTTCCTATCTTCATATTCCATTTCAAACGCCATACATTTTCCAACTCCATCGTTATAAACAACATTACATGTTACATCACTGCTTTCTCTTATTAGTACTGCAACTCCTCTTCCAGTTCTATCATCACCATTATTATACAAAATCTTCCCATTCCATATTTTCCTTACTTCACTTATATGTACTTCTTTCCAGTTAGTTTCTTGCAACATAATCACATCCTCATTTTACACATTTCCTTGACATTTTCAAATTTTCTTATATCCACTAACCCTCTAGCATTAAAAGCAACCATTCTTAAAACCATAACCCAAAAGACAGTTCTTAAAATGACATTCATGACAACCATTTCTTCATTCCATCTCCTTTAAGTCCTTTACCGCCTCATTTTTATCCACATTTTGTTTTTAACCAGTCTTTTTAGCTACTTCAATGTTTGGCATTACCTTTATTGGTCTTCTCCTTTTACTTGATTTCGCTGAATTTTCCTCTTCCATTCCTTTATCCATTTTCATATTCTGTTCGTTGTCCTTTTGTTCTGCTCTGTCCGGTACACTTTTTTGGTCTATAGTCCTGTCCATCTTTATCTCTTTCTCTTCCTTTTGACGTGTTTGTTCCAATTCTTTTTTTCCTTTGTCCATTCCTTCTTTAATGTCATTATTTTTGTAGTTTCTCCTCTTGAACTATTTCTGTATCTCCTTCATGCACCTGCCCGCTCACCTGCTCCTCTTCATCCTCCTCATTCTCGATCCAGCAATTACATTTGTCTAAAACCTCTCGGCAATCCAGGCACTTAACAGCATTGCAGTCCCTTGCAAAGTGGCCTCTCCCGTCACATTTGTAGCACCTGAACTCTGGACAGTCCTTTACCATGTGATCCGGACTCATACACAGCCGACAAGTTTTCACCTGGTGACTGTGTATCACCCGGAAATATTGTGGCCCTTCCGCTGTCTCCATTTTTGTGCTATATGGCAATGAGACCACCTCTCTTGGGAACCTCACCTTTGCAAAGCGAGTGCCATCCTCTATGTTAGTGCCCGGATACACCCTTCTTTTAATCAAAGATAAGGGAGTTACTCCCATTGTTCTAATTTATTTAAAATATCCTCATCATCTATGTAAGCAGGAAGGTGCATGAAAGAAACAACATAGTCCCTGTTATGCAGTCTTTTAACCTCAAAGGTTATACCTTTAATGTCCAATCCATCCATTAGTATCTCAGTGTCCTCCTCCCGCTCAAGTGTAATTTCATACTCATTTGATGGTTTTGGCCTAACAGCTAAAATCTTTCCTTCACCGATCTTCCCCGTCACTGCTTTAATTATATCCACCGCTGTCACATCGTTCACATTTTCCACATTCACAATCACCGTAGCCTCCTTTAAATATTTCCTTTCGTTGACCCTGTTCTTCATGTTTTGATCCATTTTCTTTCCAACTCGTAGTCGCTTATCCAGTCCATTGTCGCTTGCCGTGTGTGTTCCTCCTCCCTTTCCAGTGTCGTTTGCCTTGTGTGTTCCTTGTGCCGTTCCAGTGTCGTTTGCCGTGCATGTTCCTCGTGCCATTGCATTGTCGTTTGCCCCTCGTGTTCCTCGTGCCAGTCCAGTGTCATTTGCCATTAATCCGTCCATTTAAGAAAAGAGGAAAAAGAAAAATAGAGAAAGCGTAACCACCCTCCAGCAAGCAAAAAGCTGCTGTTGGGTGGTTTTATAACTGAAAAAACAACAAAAACTAACTTAAACTAAAGAAAAAGCAAAATACAAACACAAAAATTACACCAAAATGGAGGAGAGCCTTCCTCTCCCTACTGCAGCCAACAAACTCCTATGTGCTCTCTAGCGCCAACAGGGTGGTATGGCCGTAGCGAAAGCTGCTGCAAAAGCCCCTATTTTAAGGTGAGGCACACTAAGTGCCATTATACTAGATAAGTAATGAATGAAATACAAAAAAATACTTCAAAATGAGCTACATTAAAGATAAGAGCATTAGTTAAGTAGTTAAAAACAATCAAACTCTGTTTAAAGAACAGCTACTTTAAAGGCAATTGAATTAAATAAGCAGTAAGGGAAAGCAAAGAGCTGGTCAAACTTTGACCACACTAAGGGCCAGTGTATTAAATAAGTAATGAAAAACTCAAAAAACTTAAAGCACCTGTTATTCCTAGGCAGTCTCCCATCCAAGTACTAACTAGGCCCAACTCTGCTTAGCTTCTGAGATCAGACAAGATCAGGCGTGAACAGGGTGGTATGGCCGTTAGCTAAAGCTGCTGCAAAAAGCCCCCTATTTTAAGGTGAGGCACACTAAGTGCCATTATACTAGATAAGTAATGAATGAAATACAAAAAAAAAAATACTTCAAAATGAGCTACATTAAAGATAAGAGCATTAGTTAAGTAGTTAAAAACAGTCAAACTCTGTTTAAAGAACAGCTACTTTAAAGGCAATTGAATTAAATAAGCAGTAAGGGAAAGCAAAGAGCTGGTCAAACTTTGACCACACTAAGGGCCAGTGTATTAGATAAGTAGTGAAAAAACTCAAAAAAGTACAGCACCTGGTATTCCTAGGCAGTCTCCCATCCAAGTACTAACTAGGCCCAACTTTGCTTAGCTTCTGAGATCAGGCGTGAATTTTTTTTTTTTTTTTTTTTTTTTTTTTTTTTTATTATTTTTTTACACAAACGATACAAACTACAATAAACCACCTGAAGGGGGAAACCCTTTTACATGGGGGGAGTACACCTTTGTAAAATTAAACATAAAATTAACATACATAGGTTCCGACATCCGACTCTTTTAAAACATACATAAAATCAACTGTCGTCATCAGGCATCTTCCAGTCAAATTCTTCAAAGATCTTATATACATCATAAGTAAAAATGTGATAAAAGTAATTGAGTTTTCCCAAGTTCTTGTAGTAACAATACAAATATTTCAGATAGTTTTCAGCTTTTTTCTTCAATATTCTTTCAATATCCAAGACAGATTTCTCTCTTTTTGCCACCACCCTTCTCTCCCATATTGCTCCTTTCATTAGCATGACAAGAAGATTAATGATTTTGCTATTTTTACACTCCTTATATTCACCCAACATTACAATTTTATTCCATTCTGATTCGTCTTCATAGTGCTCTCCTTTCAAAAGTTCAAACAGTCTTTTGCATTTAGTTTTTAAAATGTCCAGTTCTTTGCAATATAAAAACAGGTGCAGGAAGCCTTCATCCTCTTTGTTGCACACCTTACAGATGGAGCTCTGCTCCATTCCAATCTTGTGTAAAATCACGTCTGTAAAAATAGCTTTGTGTCTGATTAAAAATTCCAGGTTTCCCAGTTTCGTTTCAACTATCCTTCCTTTTATGTTACTCCATATGTTTTCTTCTTTCAAATCTTTATATTTCTGCTTCCAATAGTCATTTGCTTTAGGTTTCTTAAAAATCGTATCTCTAAAAACACCATAAAACATTTTGACAGTACATTCCTTGAAAATATGTAGTTTCTCTCTAAAAATAGCGTTCACATCTTTCTCCGGTTCACCTGGCTCCATATTTTCAATTTTTTCAACCCAGTCTTTTGGTATTGCGTTTTTAATCATGCAGTACTTATTTATGATTTCTTGTTTGGTATAGTCCTCCTTAGCTTCTTCCATAGTGTCAAAAACATATTGAACTGGTAAAAATCCTCTTTGAACTCATACAGAACATCTCTTACTCTCGCTTCCCCCACATCCCACCATTTCTTAAAAAACAACTCTTTTCCTTGATTCACAATATTCTTGTTTAAAAACAATGGTTGATTTAAAATGTCCTCTCGTCCCTTCGGGATGTAATGCACATGCTTTAAAAACTCTCCCCAGGCACTCAACTGTTCCTTGTAAAAATCTGGCAAATCTTTCCACATCCAGTTTTTCGTTCTCATCCATAAAATATTCTCCCCCATATTGACATTGCCACATTTGTTTAAAAAATACAACATAGTTTTTTTCCAAACAGTTTCAATTCTTGCATCCAGATATTTCTTCACCAGTTTAACTCTCAAACATTTCTTCCTTTGTGCAACATCAATAAGACCCAAGCCGCCTTTCTCAACAGCCCCTACAAGGTGTGTCATACGCAATCCTCGGTGGCTTTCCCTCCCATAAATACTCAGTAAAACATTTTTTCAATCTTTTTCAACCCACAGAGGCATACTTGTAACATATAAAAATAACAAATCTTTGAAGTCATTAAAACATTCAAAATTAAGACCTTTCCTTTCAAGCACAGATTTCTTGTTTTCCACCAGTTCATCCTTCTTTCAATATCTCCTAAAATTCCTTCCCACATGATCTCATTTGTTTTCTTGTCATCCTCTCCCATGCTAACTCCTAAAATCTTCATTTCCTTAACTTCTTTAAAGTTAAAAGTGTCTGTTAAGGCTGGGGCTCCGCCAAATCTCATGTACATTGTTTTATCCTCATTTATTTTCCCCCCGGATTTATTACAGAATTCCTGAACTACGTCCATAGCCACCTTAACACTATGTACGTCTCTTACTATTAACGTTGTGTCATCTGCGTATTGGAAAATCCTATTCTCTGATCTACCTCCTTCAATATCGATTCCTCTCACATTCTTCTCTCCTCTTACTGCTAAGCCCAGAGGCTCTGCCACCAAGGAATATAAAAGCGCTGAAAGGGGACATCCCTGCCTTACAGATCTTGTGAGCTTAAAACATTTAGTTAAAAAACCATTGCATTTAATCCTCGTCACCACTCCTTTGTATAAAATCTTAATCCATCTGATAAAATTTTCCCCCAGAAGCCAAAACTCTTTAAAATCCCAAATAAAAACTGATGCTCCACTCGGTCAAGGCTTTTTCAAATCAAGACTTACAATGTAACCTTCCAGATTTTTGTCCTTTATATAACTTATTGTGTCCCTAATACTAATTGTAGTATCTGATATATCTCTGCCTTTCACTCCATATGCTTGATTTGTCTTGATAATTTTTGGCATCACCTCCTTTAGTCTATTAGCTAAAACCTTAGATAAAATTTTTAAGTCAGTGTTCAACATTGTCAAAGGTCTGTAATTTTTCAATTCTTTTTTATCTCCTTTCTTCTTATAAATAATTTTCATTAAACCCATACTCATTCTTAAATTCATGTGTCCCTTATTAAAAATGTCATCATACACTTCCTTTAAAATGCCAATTAAAATACCCTTGAAAACAATATAAAATTCATTGCCTAGACCATCAATTCCTGGACTTTTATTCCTGTTCAATTCGTTAATGGCTCTTTCTATTTCTCCTTCATTTATTTCCATATCGCAAGCTTCTTTGTCTTCTTTTTCAACTTTTGTTTCAATTATGTTGAACAATTCTTCACATTCATCTTGCACCCCTTCAGTTGTAAAAAGTTTCTCATAATACATTTTTATCTCTTCTAGTATTTCTTTGTTATCCTTTATTTCTTCTCCATACTCATTTTTAATAGCTGTTATCATTTCAGCTTTCCCCTTCCTCTTTTCTAGATTAAAGAAAAATTTTGTACATTTCTCTCCTTCCACTATATATCTAGCTTTACTTCTTAAACGTGCACCTTCATATTTTTCTTCTTCTAAAACTTTAAGTTTATCTTCCAGATCTTTTATTTTTGACACATTCTTCTCATTATTCTGATTAAGCTCCCTTTCTAAGTTCTCTCTTGTTTTTATTTCTGTGTACCTTTTACATCTCTCCACCGATCTACAAAACTGTATAGTATGTCTTTTAATTAGAAACTTAACGTTTTCCCACCATATCCTTTTATCTTCCACATACATTTCATTCTGTTTTTCTTTTCTATCAATTCTTTTATGTCTTGGACATAGCTGTCTCTTTTAAAACCTCAGCATTTAAAACCCAAACACCTGGCCCCCTTTTAATCGTGCTCCAGTCCACTTTCATAAATAGTGGCTTATGGTCACTTAAACTTGTTTCCTCATATCTCATATCTTCAATAAAACCCTACATTTCTTGAACACAAAATAAAAATCAATTCTCGTTTGGCACATAAAATTCCCTACCATTTGCCTTCTAGAATATTGTCTTCTTTTCCCATTTCTCTCTCGCCACACATCTACCATATTATTGTTTTTCATCAACAAATTCAATTCCTTCCTTCCTGTATCGGTTTAAAAACCATTCCGTCAGCCATATCTAACTTGCTTAAAACAGTATTAAAATCCCCAATACAATAGCATACTTATATTTCATTAAAAATATCCTTAGATCCTTAAAAATCCTCTTTTCCTTCTCTTCAACAGGCGCATGGACATTTACCACAATTACTTTGTTGTCATCATGTTCCATTTCTATTGCCAAACATTTCCCTACATCATCTTTGTAAACAACTTTGTAAACCACATTCGTGTTTCTTCTTATTAAAAAGGCCACCCTCTGCCATATCTTTTATCCTCATTGCTGCATAATATATCACCATCCCATCTTTTGCTTATTTCACATTTGTGCTTTTCTCTCCAGTTTGTTTCTTGCAATACTATTACATCTACATTTTTAAACATCTCTTTCACCTTTTCAAACTTGTTAAAATCTAAGAGCCCTCTGGCATTAAATGTAGCCAGACTTAAAACCATAAAAAATGAATAAATAAAAACGTTCATAAAACCAATGTCTTTAGCTTGTGTCATCCAAACCCTTTAACAGTTCAAATCGATTCTTTAAAAAGTCTTTGTTAGCATTTCTTTTCTTTATCCCATCTAAACTGGGTTTTACCTTGATTTGACGTTTTCTTATGCTTATTTTTGATGTTCCTACTGCCATTTCTTCTGTGTCGTCTTTAACATCCTCATCTGCATCCGAAATATCCTCAAAGTCCCTAGTAATGTCGATCGGTGCCAAAATTCCTTCTGTCTGTTTCGCTTGTGCATGCTGGTCTTTTTGTTCCTCCATGATTTTACATCGTCTGTCTTGTGATTGTCTGTCCTCCTCATTCTTCTCTGTCTCATCAATAATGTTTTGAACTTCAGTCTTCTCCATTTGTTTCAAACGTTCATTGTCCATATGTTCTCCAACCCCCTGGCCCTCAATAATGTCTTTGCCCGCCGCTTGATTTTCTCTTTTGCTGTGGTAAGCCTTCTTCTTGTTCGACTACGCTGTCCCGCTCATGCACCTGCCCACTCACATGAGTCTCTTCATCCACATACCAACAATCACACTTATTTAAAACCTTTTTACAATCCGGGCACTTAACCGCATTGCAATCCCTGGCAAAATGTCCTCTCTCCTCACACTTAAAGCACTTAAAATCTGGGCAGTCTTTCAAGACGTGCTCGGCTCATGCACAGCCGACAGGTTTTAACCTGATGGCTGTGCATCACCCTAAAATACTGAAGCCCTTCAGCTGTTTCCAGCCTTGTGCTGTACGGGAGAGACACTACTTCCCTTGGGAAGCGACATTTTACAAATCGTGTGCCATCTTCAACAGTTGTGCCCGGATAAACACGCCTCTCTTGATGTCCGAAATAGGGGTAACTCCCCACCCTTGCAGTTTATCTAAAAATATCTGATCGTCAATGTAAGCGGGCATGTGCATGAATGAGACAACGTAGTCTCTGTTTTGCAACCTCTTTACTTCGCACAGTGTCTCTTTTTATCATTAAACCTTCAACCAACAGTTCAACATCGCCGATATTCTCTAATGTCACTTCAGTATTCCTTATTTTGTTTAGGTCTTACCGCCAAGACATTTCCTTTGCCGACCTTTTCCGTTACAGCTTTTATGATGTCCTCAGCCCTCGCATTCACATTACAGATGTCCACCGTCACAGTTGCTTCTTTCAGGTAATCCTTCTTTGACTTGTTTCTCTTTTGTTCCTTATCTTTTGCATTCCCATCTCGTCGTTTATTTCCAGTTCCGTGTTCATTAACCAATTCTGTTTCTCCAGCCAAGTCCAAGTTCATAGCCATCTGTCCGTCCGCCATAGATGAAAGAGAAAAAAAAAAAAAAAAAAAAAAAAAAAAACTGAATAAAACCACCTTCCAGACAGCACTAGGCTGCTGTTAGGTGGTTTAAACACTCACAAAAACACACAAAAACTAAATTAAAGTCCGAAAAAGTTCACAAAATAAACACTAATAATAAACACAAAATGGAGGAGAGCCTTCCTCTCCCAACTACTGCCAAGTCACTTTCTGTGTGCTCTCTAGCGCCAACAGGGTGGTATGGCCGTAAGCGAAAGCTGCTGCAAAAAGCCCCCTATTTTAAGGTGAGGCACACTAAGTGCCATTATACTAGATAAGTAATGAATGAAATACAAAAAAATACTTCAAAATGAGCTACATTAAAGATAAGAGCATTAGTTAAGTAGTTAAAAACAGTCAAACTCTGTTTAAAGAACAGCTACTTTAAAGGCAATTGAATTAAATAAGCAGTAAGGGAAAGCAAAGAGCTGGTCAAACTTTGACCACACTAAGGGCCAGGGTATTAGATAAGTAGTGAAAAAACTCAAAAACTTACAGCTCCTGGTATTCATAGGCAGGCTGCCATCCAAGTACTAACTAGGCCCAACTCTGCTTAGCTTCTGAGATCAGGCGTGAACAGGGTGGTATGGCCGTAAGCGAAAGCTGCTGCAAAAGGCCCCCTATTTTAAGGTGAGGCACACTAAGTGCCATTATACTAGATAAGTAATGAATGAAATACAAAAAAAAATACTTCAAAATGAGCTACATTAAAGATAAGAGCATTAGTTAAGTAGTTAAAAACAGTCAAACTCTGTTTAAAGAACAGCTACTTTAAAGGCAATTGAATTAAATAAGCAGTAAGGGAAAGCAAAGAGCTGGTCAAACTTTGACCACGCTAAGGGCCAGTGTATTAGATGAGTAGTGAAAACTCAAAACTTACAGCACCTGGTATTCCTAGGCAGTCTCCCATCCAAGTACTAACTAGGCCCAACTCTGCTTAGCTTCTGAGATCAGACGAGATCAGGCGTGAACAGGGAGGTATGGCCGTGGCGAAAGCTGCTGCAAAAAGCCCCTATTTTAAGGTGAGGCACACTAAGTGCCATTATACTAGATAAGTAATGAATGAAATACAAAAAAAAAAAAATCAAAATGAGCTACATTAAAGATAAGAGCATTAGTTAAGTAGTTAAAAACAGTCAAACTCTGTTTAAAGAACATCTACTTTAAAGGCAATTGAATTAAATAAGCAGTAAGGAAAGCAAAGAGCTGGTCAAACTTTGACCACACTAAGGGCCAGTGTATTAGATAAGTAGTGAAAAACTCAAAACTTACAGCACCTGGTATTCCTAGGCAGTCTCCCATCCAAGTACTAACTAGGCCCAACTCTGCTTAGCTTCTGAGATCAGACGAGATCAGGCGTGAACAGGGTGGTATGGCCGTAAGCGAAAGCTGCTGCAAAAAGCCCCCTATTTTAAGGTGAGGCACACTAAGTACCATTATACTAGATAAGTAATGAATGAAATACAAAAAAAAAAAAAAAAACTTCAAAATGAGCTACATTAAAGATAAGAGCATTAGTTAAGTAGTTAAAAACAGTCAAACTCTGTTTAAAGAACAGCTACTTTAAAGGCAATTGAATTAAATAAGCAGTAAGGGAAAGCAAAGAGCTGGTCAAACTTTGACCACACTAAGGGCCAGTGTATTAGATAAGTAGTGAAAAAACTCAAAAACTTACAGCACCTGGTATTCCTAGGCAGTCTCCCATCCAAGTACTAACTAGGCCCAACTCTGCTTAGCTTCTGAGATCAGACAAGATCAGGTTTGAACAGGGTGGTATGGCCTTAAGCGAAAGCTGCTGCAAAAAGCCCCCTATTTTAAGGTGAGGCACACTTAAGTGCCATTATACTAGATAAGTAATGAATGAAATACAAAAAAAAAAATACTTCAAAATGAGCTACATTAAAGATAAGAGCATTAGTTAAGTAATTAAAAACAGTCAAACTCTGTTTAAAGAACAGCTACTTTAAAGGCAATTGAATTAAATAAGCAGTAAGGGAAAGCAAAGAGCTGGTCAAACTTTGACCACACTAAAGGCCAGTGTATTAGATAAGTAGTGAAAAAACTCAAAAACTTACAGCACCTGGTATTCCAAGGAAGTCTCCCATCCAAGTACTAAGTAGGCCCAACTCTGCTTAGCTTCTGAGATCAGACGAGATCAGGTGTGAACAGGGTGGTACGGCCGTAAGCGAAAGCTGCTGCAAAAGCCCCTATTTTAAGGTGAGGCACACTAAGTGCCATTATACTAGATAAGTAATGAATGAAATACAAAAAAAAAAATACTTCAAAATGAGCTACATTAAAGATAAGAGCATTAGTTAAGTAGTTAAAAACAGTCAAACTCTGTTTAAAGAACGGCTACTTTAAAGGCAATTGAATTAAATAAGCAGTAAGGGAAAGCAAAGAGCTGGTCAAACTTTGACCACACTAAGGGCCAGTGTATTAGATAAGTAGTGAAAAAACTCAAAAACTTACAGCACCTGGTATTCCTAGGCAGTCTCCCATCCAAGTACTAACTAGGCCCAACTCTGCTTAGCTTCTGAGATCAGACGAGATCAGGCGTGAACAGGGTGGTATGGCCGTAAGGAAAAGCTGCTGCAAAAAGCCCCCTATTTTAAGGTGAGGCACACTAAGTGCCATTATACTAGATAAGTAATGAATGAAATACAAAAAAAAAAATACTTCAAAATGAGCTACATTAAAGATAAGAGCATTAGTTAAGTAGTTAAAAATAGTCAAACTCTGTTTAAAGAACGGCTTCTTTAAAGGCAATTGAATTAAATAAGCAGTAAGGGAAAGCAAAGAGCTGGTCAAACTTTGACCACACTAAGGGCCAGTGTATTAGATAAGTAGTGAAAAAACTCAAAAAATTACAGCACCTGGTATTCCTAGGCAGTCTCCCATCCAAGTACTAACTAGGCCCAACTCTGCTTAGCTTCTGAGATCAGACGAGATCAGGCGTGAACAGGGTGGTATGGCCGTAAGCGAAAGCTGCTGCAAAAAGCCCCCTATTTTAAGGTGAGGCACACTAAGTGCCATTATACTAGATAAGTAATGAATGAAATACAAAAAAATACTTCAAAATGAGCTACATTAAAGATAAGAGCATTAGTTAAGTAGTTAAAAACAGTCAAACTCTGTTTAAAGAACATCTACTTTAAAGGCAATTGAATTAAATAAGCAGTAAGGGAAAGCAAAGAGCTGGTCAAACTTTGACCACACTAAGGGCCAGTGTATTAGATAAGTAGTGAAAAAACTCAAAAACTTACAGCACCTGGTATTCCTAGGCAGTCTCCCATCCAAGTACTAACTAGGCCCAACTCTGCTTAGCTTCTGAGATCAGACAAGATCAGGCGTGAACAGGGTGGTATGGCCGTAAGCGAAAGCTGCTGCAAAAGCCCCTATTTTAAGGTGAGGCACACTAAGTGCCATTATACTAGATAAGTAATGAATGAAATACAAAAAAAAAAAAATACTTCAAAATGAGCTACATTAAAGATAAGAGCATTAGTTAAGTAGTTAAAAACAGTCAAACTCTGTTTAAAGAACAGCTACTTTAAAGGCAATTGAATTAAATAAGCAGTAAGGGAAAGCAAAGAGCTGGTCAAACTTTGACCACACTAAGGGCCAGTGTATTAGATAAGTAGTGAAAAACTCAAAAACTTACAGCACCTGGTATTCCTAGGCAGTCTCCCATCCAAGTACTAACTAGGCCCAACTCTGCTTAGCTTCTGAGATCAGGCGTGTACAGGGTGGTATGGCCATAAGCGAAAGCTGCTGCAAAAAGCCCCCTATTTTAAGGTGAGGCACACTAAGTGCCATTATACTAGATAAGTAATGAATGAAATACAAAAAAATACTTCAAAATGAGCTACATTAAAGATAAGAGCATTAGTTAAGTAGTTAAAAACAGTCAAACTCTGTTTAAAGAACAGCTACTTTAAAGGCAATTGAATTAAATAAGCAGTAAGGGAAAGCAAAGAGCTGGTCAAACTTTGACCACACTAAGGGCCAGTGTATTAGATAAGTAGTGAAAAAACTCAAAAACTTACAGCACCTGGTATTCCTAGGCAGTCTCCCATCCAAGTACTAACTAGGCCCAGCTCTGCTTAGCTTCTGAGATCAGACGAGATCAGGTGTGAACAGGGTGGTATGGCCTTAAGCGAAAGCTGCTGCAAAAGGCCCCCTATTTTTAGGTGAGGCTCACTAAGTGCCATTATACTAGATAAGTAAATGAAATACAAAAAAATACTTCAAAATGAGCTACATTAAAGATAAGAGCATTAGTTAAGTAGTTAAAAACAGTCAAACTCTGTTTAAAGAACAGCTACTTTAAAGGCAATTGAATTAAATAAGCAGTAAGGGAAAGCAAAGAGCTGGTCAAACTTTGACCACACTAAGGGCCAGTGTATTAGATAAGTAGTGAAAAAACTCAAAAACTTACAGCACCTGGTATTCCTAGGCAGTCTCCCATCCAAGTACTAACTAGGCCCAGCTCTGCTTAGCTTCTGAGATCAGACGAGATCAGGTGTGAACAGGGTGGTATGGCCTTAAGCAAAAGCTGCTGCAAAAAGCCCCCTATTTTAAGGTGAGGCACACTAAGTGCCATTATACTAGATAAGTAATGAATGAAATACAAAAAAAAAAAAAAAAAATACTTCAAAATGAGCTACATTAAAGATAAGAGCATTAGTTAAGTAATTAAAAACAGTCAAACTCTGTTTAAAGAACAGCTACTTTAAAGGCAATTGAATTAAATAAGCAGTAAGGGAAAGCAAAGAGCTGGTCAAACTTTGACCACACTAAAGGCCAGTGTATTAGATAAGTAGTGAAAAAACTCAAAAACTTACAGCACCTGGTATTCCAAGGAAGTCTCCCATCCAAGTACTAACTAGGCCCAACTCTGCTTAGCTTCTGAGATCAGACGAGATCAGGCGTGAACAGGGTGGTACGGCCGTGGCTAAAGCTGCTGCAAAAAGCCCCTATTTTAAGGTGAGGCACACTAAGTGCCATTATACTAGATAAGTAATGAATGAAATACAAAAAAAAAAAAATACTTCAAAATGAGCTACATTAAAGATAAGAGCATTAGTTAAGTAGTTAAAAACAGTCAAACTCTGTTTAAAGAACATCTACTTTAAAGGCAATTGAATTAAATAAGAAGTAAGGGAAAACAAAGAGCTGGTCAAACTTTGACCACACTAAGGGCCAGTGTATTAGATAAGTAGTGAAAAAACTCAAAAACTTACAGCACCTGGTATTCCTAGGCAGTATCCCATCCAAGTACTAACTAGGCCCAACTCTGCTTAGCTTCTGAGATCAGGCATGTACAGGGTGGTATGGCCATAAGCGAAAGCTGCTGCAAAAAGCCCCCTATTTTAAGGTGAGGCACACTAAGTGCCATTATACTAGATAAGTAATGAATGAAATACAAAAAAATACTTCAAAATGAGCTACATTAAAGATAAGAGCATTAGTTAAGTAGTTAAAAACAGTCAAACTCTGTTTAAAGAACAGCTACTTTAAAGGCAATTGAATTAAATAAGCAGTAAGGGAAAGCAAAGAGCTGGTCAAACTTTGACTACACTAAGGGCCAGTGTATTAGATAAGTAGTGAAAAACTCAAAACTTACAGCACCTGGTATTCCTAGGCAGTCTCCCATCCAAGTACTAACTAGGCCCAGCTCTGCTTAGCTTCTGAGATCAGACGAGATCAGGTGTGAACAGGGTGGTATGGCCGTAAGCGAAAGCTGCTGCAAAAGCCCCTATTTTAAGGTGAGGCACACTAAGTGCCATTATACTAGATAAGTAATGAATGAAATACAAAAAAAAAAAAAAAAATACTTCAAAATGAGCTACATTAAAGATAAGAGCATTAGTTAAGTAA
The DNA here is from genome assembly GCF_018831695.1 of Puntigrus tetrazona. Taxonomy (NCBI): domain Eukaryota; kingdom Metazoa; phylum Chordata; class Actinopteri; order Cypriniformes; family Cyprinidae; genus Puntigrus; species Puntigrus tetrazona. The sequence goes on from NW_025048560.1 coordinate 74,172, forward strand.
TTAAAAACAGTCAAACTCTGTTTAAAGAACAGCTACTTTAAAGGCAATTGAATTAAATAAGCAGTAAGGGAAAGCAAAGAGCTGGTCAAACTTTGACCACACTAAAGGCCAGTGTATTAGATAAGTAGTGAAAAACTCAAAACTTACAGCACCTGGTATTCCTAGGCAGTCTCCCATCCAAGTACTAACTAGGCCCAACTCTGCTTAGCTTCTGAGATCAGACGAGATCAGGCGTGAACAGGGTGGTATGGCCGTAAGCAAAAGCTGCTGCAAAAAGCCCCCTATTTTAAGGTGAGGCACACTAAGTGCCATTATACTAGATAAGTAATGAATGAAATACAAAAAAATACTTCAAAATGAGCTACATTAAAGATAAGAGCATTAGTTAAGTAGTTAAAAACAGTCAAACTCTGTTTAAAGAACAGCTACTATAAAGGCAATTGAATTAAATAAGCAGTAAGGGAAAGCAAAGAGCTGGTCAAACTTTGACCACACTAAGGGCCAGTGTATTAGATAAGTAGTGAAAAAACTCAAAAACTTACAGCACCTGGTATTCCTAGGCAGTCTCCCATCCAAGTACTAACTAGGCCCAACTCTGCTTAGCTTCTGAGATCAGGCGTGAACAGGGTGGTATGGCCGTAAGCTAAAGCTGCTGCAAAAAGCCCCCTATTTTAAGGTGAGGCACACTAAGTGCCATTATACTAGATAAGTAATGAATGAAATACAAAAAAAAATACTTCAAAATGAGCTACATTAAAGATAAGAGCATTAGTTAAGTAGTTAAAAACAGTCAAACTCTGTTTAAAGAACAGCTACTATAAAGGCAATTGAATTAAATAAGCAGTAAGGGAAAGCAAAGAGCTGGTCAAACTTTGACCACACTAAGGGCCAGTGTATTAGATAAGTAGTGAAAAAACTCAAAAACTTACAGCACCTGGTATTCCTAGGCAGTCTCCCATCCAAGTACTAACTAGGCCCAACTCTGCTTAGCTTCTGAGATCAGACGAGATCAGGCGTGAACAGGGTGGTATGGCCGTAAGCGAAAGCTGCTGCAAAAGCCCCTATTTTAAGGTGAGGCACACTAAGTGCCATTATACTAGATAAGTAATGAATGAAATACAAAAAAAAAAATACTTCAAAATGAGCTACATTAAAGATAAGAGCATTAGTTAAGTAGTTAAAAACAGTCAAACTCTGTTTAAAGAACGGCTACTTTAAAGGCAATTGAATTAAATAAGCAGTAAGGAAAGCAAAGAGCTGGTCAAACTTTGACCACACTAAGGGCCAGTGTATTAGATAAGTAGTGAAAAAACTCAAAACTTACAGCACCTGGTATTCCTAGGCAGTCTCCCATCCAAGTACTAACTAGGCCCAACTCTGCTTAGCTTCTGAGATCAGACGAGATCAGGCGTAAACAGGGTGGTATGGCCGTAAGCAAAAAGCTGCTGCAAAAAGCCCCTATTTTAAGGTGAGGCACACTAAGTGCCATTATACTAGATAAGTAATGAATGAAATACAAAAAAAAAACTTCAAAATGAGCTACATTAAAGATAAGAGCATTAGTTAAGTAGTTAAAAACAGTCAAACTCTGTTTAAAGAACGGCTTCTTTAAAGGCAATTGAATTAAATAAGCAGTAAGGGAAAGCAAAGAGCTGGTCAAACTTTGACCACACTAAGGGCCAGTGTATTAGATAAGTAGTGAAAAACTCAAAACTTACAGCACCTGGTATTCCTAGGCAGTCTCCCATCCAAGTACTAACTAGGCCCAACTCTGCTTAGCTTCTGAGATCAGACGAGATCAGGCGTGAACAGGGTGGTATGGCCGTAAGCGAAAGCTGCTGCAAAAAGCCCCCTATTTTAAGGTGAGGCACACTAAGTGCCATTATACTAGATAAGTAATGAATGAAATACAAAAAAAATACTTCAAAATGAGCTACATTAAAGATAAGAGCATTAGTTAAGTAGTTAAAAATAGTCAAACTCTGTTTAAAGAACGGCTTCTTTAAAGGCAATTGAATTAAATAAGCAGTAAGGGAAAGCAAAGAGCTGGTCAAACTTTGACCACACTAAGGGCCAGTGTATTAGATAAGTAGTGAAAAAACTCAAAAACTTACAGCACCTGGTATTCCTAGGCAGTCTCCCATCCAAGTACTAACTAGGCCCAACTCTGCTTAGCTTCTGAGATCAGACGAGATCAGGCGTGAACAGGTTGGTATGGCCGTAAGCAAAAGCTGCTGCAAAAGGCCCCCTATTTTAAGGTGAGGCACACTAAGTGCCATTATACTAGATAAGTAATGAATGAAATACAAAAAAAAAAATACTTCAAAATGAGCTAAATTAAAGATAAGAGCATTAGCTAAGTAGTTAAAAATAGTCAAACTCTGTTTAAAGAACGGCTTCTTTAAAGGCAATTGAATTAAATAAGCAGTAAGGGAAAGCAAAGAGCTGGTCAAACTTTGACCACACTAAGGGCCAGTGTATTAGATAAGTAGTGAAAAAACTCAAAATCTTACAGCACCTGGTATTCCTAGGCAGTCTCCCATCCAAGTACTAACTAGGCCCAACTCTGCTTAGCTTCTGAGATCAGACGAGATCAGGCGTGAACAGGGTGGTATGGCCGTAAGCGAAAGCTGCAGCAAAAAGCCCCCTATTTTAAGGTGAGGCACACTAAGTGCCATTATACTAGATAAGTAATGAATGAAATACAAAAAAAAAATATTTCAAAATGAGCTACATTAAAGATAAGAGCATTAGTTAAGTAGTTAAAAACAGTCAAACTCTGTTTAAAGAACGGCTACTTTAAAGGCAATTGAATTAAATAAGCAGTAAGGGAAAGCAAAGAGCTGGTCAAACTTTGACCACACTAAGGGCCAGTGTATTAGATAAGTAGTGAAAAAACTCAAAACTTACAGCACCTGGTATTCCTAGGCAGTCTCCCATCCAAGTACTAACTAGGCCCAACTCTGCTTAGCTTCTGAGATCAGACGAGATCAGGCGTGAACAGGGTGGTATGGCCGTAAGCAAAAGCTGCTGCAAAAAGCCCCTATTTTAAGGTGAGGCACACTAAGTGCCATTATACTAGATAAGTAATGAATGAAATACAAAAAAAAAATATTTCAAAATGAGCTACATTAAAGATAAGAGCATTAGTTAAGTAGTTAAAAACAGTCAAACTCTGTTTAAAGAACGGCTACTTTAAAGGCAATTGAATTAAATAAGCAGTAAGGGAAAGCAAAGAGCTGGTCAAACTTTGACCACACTAAGGGCCAGTGTATTAGATAAGTAGTGAAAAACTCAAAACTTACAGCACCTGGTATTCCTAGGCAGTCTCCCATCCAAGTACTAACTAGGCCCAACTCTGCTTAGCTTCTGAGATCAGACGAGATCAGGGGTGAACAGGGTGGTATGGCCGTAAGCAAAAGCTGCTGCAAAAAGCCCCCTATTTTAAGGTGAGGCACACTAAGTGCCATTATACTAGATAAGTAATGAATGAAATACAAAAAAATACTTCAAAATGAGCTACATTAAAGATAAGAGCATTAGTTAAGTAGTTAAAAATAGTCAAACTCTGTTTAAAGAACGGCTTCTTTAAAGGCAATTGAATTAAATAAGCAGTAAGGGAAAGCAAAGAGCTGGTCAAACTTTGACCACACTAAGGGCCAGTGTATTAGATAAGTAGTGAAAAAACTCAAAAACTCACAGCACCTGGTATTCCTAGGCAGTCTCCCATCCAAGTACTAACTAGGCCCAACTCTGCTTAGCTTCTGAGATCAGACGAGATCAGGCGTGAACAGGGTGGTATAGCCGTAAGCGAAAGCTGCTGCAAAAAGCCCCCTATTTTAAGGTGAGGCACACTAAGTGCCATTATACTAGATAAGTAATGAATGAAATACAAAAAAAAAAATACTTCAAAATGAGCTACATTAAAGATAAGAGCATTAGTTAAGTAGTTAAAAACAGTCAAACTCTGTTTAAAGAACGGCTTCTTTAAAGGCAATTGAATTAAATAAGCAGTAAGGGAAAGCAAAGAGCTGGTCAAACTTTGACCACACTAAGGGCCAGTGTATTAGATAAGTAGTGAAAAACTCAAAACTTACAGCACCTGGTATTCCTAGGCAGTCTCCCATCCAAGTACTAACTAGGCCCAACTCTGCTTAGCTTCTGAGATCAGACGTGAACAGGGTGGTATGGCCTTAAGCGAAAGCTGCTGCAAAAAGCCCCCTATTTTAAGGTGAGGCACACTAAGTGCCATTATACTAGATAAGTAATGAATGAAATACAAAAAAAAATACTTCAAAATGAGCTACATTAAAGATAAGAGCATTAGTTAAGTAGTTAAAAATAGTCAAACTCTGTTTAAAGAACGGCTTCTTTAAAGGAAATTGAATTAAATAAGCAGTAAGGGAAAGCAAAGAGCTGGTCAAACTTTGACCACACTAAGGGCCAGTGTATTAGATAAGTAGTGAAAAAAACTCAAAACTTACAGCACCTGGTCCTAGGCAGTCTCCCATCCAAGTACTAACTAGGCCCAACTCTGCTTAGCTTCTGAGCTCAGACGAGATCAGGCGTGAACAGGGTGGTACGGCCGTAAGCTTTCTAAAGCTGCTGCAAAAAGCCCCTATTTTAAGGTGAGGCACACTAAGTGCCATTATACTAGATAAGTAATGAATGAAATACAAAAAAATACTTCAAAATGAGCTACATTAAAGAGACGAGCATTAGTTAAGTAGTTAAAAACAGTCAAACTCTGCTTAAAGAACAGCTACTTTAAAGGCAATTGAATTAAATAAGCAGTAAGGGAAAGCAAAGAGCTGGTCAAACTTTGACCACACTAAGGGCCAGTGTATTAGATAAGTAGTGAAAAACTCAAAACTTACAGCACCTGGATACTCCTAGGCAGTCTCCCATCCAAGTACTAACTAGGCCCAACTCTGCTTAGCTTCTGAGATCAGACGAGATCAGGCGTGAACAGGTTGTAGTATGGCCGTAAGCTACAGCTGCTGCAAAAAGCCCCTATTTTAAGGTGAGGCACACTAAGTGCCATTATACTAGATGAGTAATGAATGAAATACAAAAAAAAATACTTCAAAATGAGCTACATTAAAGATAAGAGCATTAGTTAAGTAGTTAAAAACAGTCAAACTCTGTTTAAAGAACAGCTACTTTAAAGGCAATTGAATTAAATAAGCAGTAAGGGAAAGCAAAGAGCTGGTCAAACTTTGAATTGGCACACTAAGGGCCAGTGTATTAGATAAGTAGTGAAAAACTCAAAACTTACAGCACCTGGTATTCCTAGGCAGTCTCCCATCCAAGTACTAACTAAGCCCAACTCTGCTTAGCTTCTGAGATCAGACGTGGCGTGGAACAGGGTGGTATGGCCATGTTTGCAAAGCTGCTGCAAAAAGCCCCTTATTTTAAGGTGAGGTACACTAAGTGCCATTATACTAGATAAGTAATGAATGAAATACAAAAAAATACTTCAAAATGAGCTACATTAAAGATAAGAGCATTAGTTAAGTAGTTAAAACAGTCAAACTCTGTTTAAAGAACAGCTACTTTAAAGGCAATTGAATTAAATAAGCAGTAAGGAAAAGCAAAGAGCTGGTCAAACTTTGACCACACTATGGGCCAGTGTATTAGATAAGTAGTGAAAAACTCAAAACTTACAGCACCTGGTATTCCTAGGCAGTCTCCCACCCAAGTACTAACTAGGCCCAACTCTGCTTAGCTTCTGAGATCAGACGAGATCAGGCGTGAACAGGTGGTATGGCCGTGTTTAAAGCTGCAGCAAAAAGCCCCTTATTTTAAGGTGAGGCACACTAAGTGCCATTATACTAGATAAGTAATGAATGAAATACAAAAAAATACTTCAAAATGAGCTACATTAAAGATAAGAGCATTAGTTAAGTAGTTAAAAACAGTCAAACTCTGTTTAAAGAACAGCTACTTTAAAGGCAATTGAATTAAATAAGCAGTAAGCGAAAGCAAAGAGCTGGTCAAACTTTGACCACACTAAGGGCCAGTGTATTACATAAGTAGTGACAAAACTCAAAAACTTACGGCACCTGGTATTCCTAGGCAGTCTCCCATCCAAGTACTAACTAGGCCCAACTCCTGCTTTAGCTGCCTGAGATCAGACGAGATCAGGGCGTGAACAGGGTGGTATGGCCGTAAGCTAAAGCTGCTGCAAAAAGCCCCTATTTTAAGGTGTGAGGCACACTATGCCATTATACTAGATAAGTAATGAATGAAATACAAAAAAATACTTCAAAATGAGCTACATCAAAGATAAGAGCATTAGTTAAGTAGTTAAAAATAGTCAAACTCTGTTTAAAGAACGGCTTTTTAAAGGCAATTGAATTAAATAAGCAGTATGGGAAAGCAAAGAGCTGGTCAAACTTTGACCACACTAAGGGCCAGTGTATTAGATAAGTAGTGAAAAACTCAAAACTTACAGCACCTGGTATTCCTAGGCAGTCTCCCATCCAAGTACTAACTAGGCCCAACTCTGCTTAGCTTCTGAGATCAGACGATGATCAGGCATGTACAGGGTGGTATGGCCATAAGCTAAAGCTGCTGCAAAAGCCCCTATTTTTAAGGTGAGGCACAGTAAGTGCCATTATACTAAAAGTAATGAATGAAATACAAAAAAAAATACATCAAAATGAGCTACATTAAAGATAAGAGCATTAGTTAAGTAGTTAAAAACAGTCAAACTCTGTTTAAAGAACAGCTACTCTAAAGGCAATTGAATTAAATAACAGTAAGGGAAAGCAAAGAGCTGGTCAAACTTTGACCACACTAAGGGCCAGTGTATTAGATAAGTAGTGAAAAACTCAAAACTTACAGCACCTGGTATTCCTAGGCAGTCTCCCATCCAAGTACTAACTAGGCCCAACTCTGCTTAGCTTCTGAGATCAGACGTGAACAGGGTGGTATGGCCGTAAGCGAAAGCTGCTGCAAAAAGCCCCCTATTTTAAGGTGAGGCACACTAAGTGCCATTATACTAGATAAGTAATGAATGAAATTCAAAAAAATACTTCAAAATGAGCTACATTAAAGATAAGAGCATTAGTTAAGTAGTTAAAAATAGTCAAATCCCTGTTTAAAGAACTAGCTTTTTAAAGGAAATTGAATTAAACAAGCAGTACGGGAAAGCAAAGAGTTGGTCAAACTTTGACCACACTAAGGGCCAGTGTATTAGATAAGTAGTGAAAAAACTCAAAAACTTACAGCACCTGGTATTCCTAGGCAGTCTCCCATCCAAGTACTAACTAGGCCCAACTCTGCTTAGCTTCTGAGATCAGACGAAGATCAGGCATGAACAGGGTGCAGGGTCAGAAGCTTAAAGCTGCTGCAAAAAGCCCCCTATTTTAAGGTGAGGCACACTATGCCATTTACTAGATAAGTAATGAATGAAATACAAAAAAAAAAAAATACTTCAAAATGAGCTACATTAAAGAGAAGAGCATTAGTTAAGTAGTTAAAACAGTCAAACTCTGTTTAAAGAACAGCTACTTTAAAGGCAATTGAATTAAATAAGCAGTAAGGGAAAGCAAAGAGCTGGTCAAACTTTTGACCACACTAAGGGCCAGTGTATTAGATAAGTAGTGAAAAACTCAAAACTTACAGCACCTGATACCCTAGGCAGTCTCCCATCCAAGTACTAACTACGCCCAACTCTGCTTAGCTTCTGAGATCAGACGAGATCAGGCGTGAAAAGGGTGGTATGGCCGTGTTTAAGCAGCTGCTGCAAAAAGCCCCTATTTTAAGGTGAGGCACACTATGCCATTATACTAGATGAGTAATGAATGAAATACAAAAAAAAAAAAATACTTCAAAATGAGCTACATTAAAGATAAGAGCATTAGATAAGTAGTTAAAAACAGTCAAACTCTGTTTAAAGAACAGCTACTTTAAAGGCAATTGAATTAAATAAGCAGTAAGGGAAAGCAAAGAGCTGGTCAAACTTTGACCACACTAAGGGCCAGTGTATTAGAGAAGTAGTGAAAAACTCAAAACTTACAGCACCTGGTATTCCTAGGCAGTCTCCCATCCAAGTACTAACTAAGCCCAACTCTGCTTTAGCTTCTGAGATCAGACGAGATCAGGCGTGAACAGGGTGGTATGGCCATAAGCGAAAAGCTGCTGCAAAAGCCCCCTATTTTTAAGGTGAGGCACACTAAGTGCCATTATACTAGATAAGTAATGAATGAAATACAAAAAAATACTTCAAAATGAGCTACATTAAAGATAAGAGCATTAGTTAAGTAGTTAAAAACAGTCAAACTCTGTTTAAAGAACAGCTACTTTAAAGGCAATTGAATTAAATAAGCAGTAAGGGAAAGCAAAGAGCTGGTCAAACTTTTGACCACACTATGGGCCAGTGTATTAGATAAGTAGTGAAAAACTCAAAACTTACAGCACCTGGTATTCCCAGGCAGTCTCCCATCCAAGTACTAACTAAGCCCAACTCTGCTTAGCTTCTGAGATCAGACGAGATCAGGCGTGAACAGGGTGGTACGGCCGTGAAGCGAAAGCTGCTGCAAAAAGCCCCTATTTAAGGTGAGGCACACTAAGTGCCATTATACTAGATAAGTAATGAATGAAATACAAAAAAAAAAAAAAATACTTCAAAATGAGCTACATTAAAAGATAAGAGCATTAGTTAAGTAGTTAAAAACAGTCAAACTCTGCTTAAAGAACAGCTACTTTAAAGGCAATTGAATTAAATAAGCAGTAAGGGAAAGCAAAGAGCTGGTCAAACTTTGACCACACTAAGGCCAGTGTATTATAAGTAGTGACAAAACTCAAAAACTTACGGCACCTGGTATTCCTAGGCAGTCTCCCTATCCAAGTACTAACTCAGGCTCAACTTCTGCTTAGCGCCTGAGATCAGACGAGATCAGGCGTGAACAGGGTGGTATGGTTTAAGTGACAAAGCTGCTGCAAAAAAGCCCCCTATTTTAAGGTGAGGCACACTCAAGTGCCATTATACTAGATAAGTAATGAAATAAATTAAAAAAAAATACTTCAAAATGAGCTACATTAAAGATAAGAGCATTAGTTAAGTAGTTAAAACAGTCAAACTCTCTGTTTAAAGAACAGCTACTTTAAAGGCAATTGAATTAAATAAGTTAGTGAGGGAAAGCAAAGAGCTGGTCAAACTTTTGGCCACACCAAGGGCCAGTGTATTAGATAAGTAGTGAAAAACTCAAAAATCTTACAGCACCTGGTATTCTCTAGGCAGTCTCCCCATCCAAGTACTAACTAGGCCCAATCTCATGCTTAGCTTCTGAGATCAGACGAGATCAGGCGTGAACAGGGTGGTATGGTCGTGAAGCAAAGCTGCCGCAAAAAGCCCCTATTTTAAGGTGAGGCACACTAAGTGCCATTATACTAGATAAGTAATGAATGAAATACAAAAAAATACTTCAAAATGAGCTACATTAAAGATAAGAGCATTAGTTAAGTAGTTAAAAACAGTCAAACTCTGTTTAAAGAACAGCTACTTTAAAGGCAATTGAATTAGCTAAAGCAGTAAGGATTGCAAAATAAGCTGGTCAAACTTGGCCACACTAAGGGGCCAGTGTATTAGATAAGTAGTGAAAAACTCAAAACTTACAGCACCTGGTATTCCTAGGCAGTCTCCCCATCCAAGTACTAACTGAGGCCCAACTCTGTTTAGCTTCTGAGATCAGACGAGATTCAGGGCGTGAACAGGGTGGTATGGCCGTGAAGCTTAAAGCTGCTGCAAAAAGCCCCTATTTTAAGGTGAGGCACACTAAGTGCCATTATACTAGATAAGTAATGAATGAAATACAAAAATACTTCAAAATGAGCTACATTAAAGATAAGAGCATTAGTTAAGTAGTTAAAAACAGTCAAACTCTCTGCTTAAAGTACAGCTAATTTTTAAAGGCAATTGAATTAAATAAGCAGTAAGTGAAAGCAAA
>NW_025048561.1:0-88634 GCF_018831695.1 Puntigrus tetrazona
AGTAATTAAAAACAGTCAAACTCTGTTTTAAGAACAGCTACTTTAAAGGCAATTGAATTAAATAAGCAGTAAGGAAAGCAAAAGAGCTGGTCAAACTTTGACCACACTAGAGGGCCAGTGTATTAGATAAGTAGTGAAAAAACTCAAAAACTTACAGCACCTGGTATTCCTAGGCAGTCTCCCATCCAAGTACTAACTAGGCCCAACTCTGTAGCTTCTGAGATCAGGCGAGATCAGGCGTGAACAGGGTGGTATGGCCGTAAGCGAAAGCTGCTGCAAAAAGCCCCTATTTTAAGGTGAGGCACACTAAGTGCCATTATACTAGATAAGTAATGAATGAAATACAAAAAAAAAAATACTTCAAAATGAGCTACATTAAAGATAAGAGCATTAGTTAAGTAGTTAAAAACAGTCAAACTCTGTTTAAAAGAACAGCTACTTTAAAGGCAATTGAATTAAATAAGCAGTAAGGGAAAGCAAAGAGCTGGTCAAACTTTGGCCACACTAAGGGCCAGTGTATTAGATAAGTAGTGAAAAAACTCAAAAACTTACAGCACCTGGTATTCCTAGGCAGTCTCCCATCCAAGTACTAACTAGGCCCAACTCTGTAGCTTCTGAGATCAGGCGAGATCAGGCGTGAACAGGGTGGTATGGCCGTGCGAAAGCTGCTGCAAAAAGCCCCTATTTTAAGGTGAGGCACACTAAGTGCCATTATACTAGATAAGTAATGAATGAAATAAAAAAAAAAAATACTTCAAAATGAGCTACATTAAAGATAAGAGCATTAGTTAAGTAGTTAAAAACAGTCAAACTCTGTTTAAAGAACAGCTACTTTAAAGGCAATTGAATTAAATAAGCAGTAAGGAAAGCAAAGAGCTGGTCAAACTTTGACCACACTAAGGGCCAGTGTATTAGATAAGTAGTGAAAAAACTCAAAACTTACAGCACCTGGTATTCCTAGGCAGTCTCCCATCCAAGTACTAACTAGGCCCAACTCTGCTTAGCTTCTGAGATCAGGCGAGATCAGGCGTGAACAGGGTGGTATGGCGTAAGCGAAGCTGCTGCAAAAAGCCCCTATTTTAAGGTGAGGCACACTAAGTGCCATTATACTAGATAAGTAATGAATGAAATACAAAAAAATACTTCAAAATGAGCTACATTAAAGATAAGAGCATTAGTTAAGTAGTTAAAAACAGTCAAACTCTGTTTAAAGAACAGCTACTTTAAAGGCAATTGAATTAAATAAGCAGTAAGGGAAAGCAAAGAGCTGGTCAAACTTTGACCACACTAAGGGCCAGTGTATTAGATAAGTAGTGAAAAAACTCAAAAACTTACAGCACCTGGTATTCCTAGGCAGTCTCCCATCCAAGTACTAACTAGGCCCAACTCTGCTTAGCTTCTGAGATCAGACGAGATCAGGCGTGAACAGGGTGGTATGGCCGTAAGCGAAAGCTGCTGCAAAAAGCCCCCTATTTTAAGGTGAGGCACACTAAGTGCCATTATACTAGATAAGTAATGAATGAAATACAAAAAAAATACTTCAAAATGAGCTACATTAAAGATAAGAGCATTAGTTAAGTAGTTAAAAACAGTCAAACTCTGTTTAAAGTACAGCTACTTTAAAGGCAATTGAATTAAATAAGCAGTAAGGGAAAGCAAAGAGCTGGTCAAACTTTGGCCACACTAAGGGCCAGTGTATTAGATAAGTAGTGAAAAAACTCAAAAACTTACAGCACCTGGTATTCCTAGGCAGTCTCCCATCCAAGTACTAACTAGGCCCAACTCTGCTTAGCTTCTGAGATCAGACGAGATCAGGCGTGAACAGGGGTGGTATGGCCGTGGCGAAAGCTGCTGCAAAAGCCCCTATTTTAAGGTGAGGCACACTAAGTGCCATTATACTAGATAAGTAATGAATGAAATACAAAAAAAATACTTCAAAATGAGCTACATTAAAGATAAGAGCATTAGTTAAGTAGTTAAAAACAGTCAAACTCTGTTTAAAGAACAGCTACTTTAAAGGCAATTGAATTAAATAAGCAGTAAGGGAAAGCAAAGAGCTGGTCAAACTTTGGCCACACTAAGGGCCAGTTGTATTAGATAAGTAGTGAAAAACTCAAAAATTTACAGCACCTGGTATTCCTAGGCAGTCTCCCATCCAAGTACTAACCAGGCCCAACTCTGTAGCTTCTGAGATCAGGCGAGATCAGGCGTGAACAGGGTGGTATGGCCGTGTGAAAGCTGCTGCAAAAAGCCCCTATTTTAAGGTGAGGCACACTAAGTGCCATTATACTAGATAAGTAATGAATGAAATACAAAAAAAAATACTTCAAAATGAGCTACATTAAAGATAAGAGCATTAGTTAAGTAGTTAAAAACAGTCAAACTCTGTTTAAAGAACAGCTACTTTAAAGGCAATTGAATTAAATAAGCAGTAAGGAAAGCAAAGAGCTGGTCAAACTTTGACCACACTAAGGGCCAGTGTATTAGATAAGTAGTGAAAAAACTCAAAACTTACAGCACCTGGTATTCCTAGGCAGTCTCCCATCCAAGTACTAACTAGGCCCAACTCTGCTTAGCTTCTGAGATCAGGCGAGATCAGGCGTGAACAGGGTGGTATGGCCGTAAGCGAAAGCTGCTGCAAAAGCCCCTATTTTAAGGTGAGGCACACTAAGTGCCATTATACTAGATAAGTAATGAATGAAATACAAAAAAAAAAAAAATACTTCAAAATGAGCTACATTAAAGATAAGAGCATTAGTTAAGTAGTTAAAAACAGTCAAACTCTGTTTAAAGTACAGCTACTTTAAAGGCAATTGAATTAAATAAGCAGTAAGGAAAGCAAAGAGCTGGTCAAACTTTGGCCACACTAAGGCCAGTTGTATTAGATAAGTAGTGAAAAAACTCAAAAACTTACAGCACCTGGTATTCCTAGGCAGTCTCCCATCCAAGTACTAACCAGGCCCAACTCTGCTTAGCTTCTGAGATCAGACGAGATCAGGCGTGAACAGGGTGGTATGGCCGTAAGCGAAAGCTGCTGCAAAAAGCCCCCTATTTTAAGGTGAGGCACACTAAGTGCCATTATACTAGATAAGTAATGAATGAAATACAAAAAAAAAAAATACTTCAAAATGAGCTACATTAAAGATAAGAGCATTAGTTAAGTAGTTAAAAACAGTCAAACTCTGTTTAAAGAACAGCTACTTTAAAGGCAATTGAATTAAATAAGCAGTAAAGGGAAAGCAAAGAGCTGGTCAAACTTTGGCCACACTAAGGGCCAGTGTATTAGATAAGTAGTGAAAAAACTCAAAAACTTACAGCACCTGGTATTCCTAGGCAGTCTCCCATCCAAGTACTAACTAGGCCCAACTCTGCTTAGCTTCTGAGATCAGGCGAGATCAGGCGTGAACAGGGTGGTATGGCCGTAGCGAAAGCTGCTGCAAAAAGCCCCTATTTTAAGGTGAGGCACACTAAGTGCCATTATACTAGATAAGTAATGAATGAAATACAAAAAAAAATACTTCAAAATGAGCTACATTAAAGATAAGAGCATTAGTTAAGTAGTTAAAAACAGTCAAACTCTGTTTAAAGAACAGCTACTTTAAAGGCAATTGAATTAAATAAGCAGTAAGGGAAAGCAAAGAGCTGGTCAAACTTTGACCACACTAAGGGCCAGTGTATTAGATAAGTAGTGAAAAAACTCAAAAACTTACAGCACCTGGTATTCCTAGGCAGTCTCCCATCCAAGTACTAACTAGGCCCAACTCTGCTTAGCTTCTGAGATCAGACGAGATCAGGCGTGAACAGGGTGGTATGGCCGTAAGCTAAAGCTGCTGCAAAAAGCCCCGTATTTTAAGGTGTGGCACATTAAGTGCCATTATACTAGATAAGTAATGAATGAAATAAAAAAAAATACTTCAAAATGAGCTACATTAAAGATAAGAGCATTAGTTAAGTAGTTAAAAACAGTCAAACTCTGTTTAAAGTACAGCTACTTTAAAGGCAATTGAATTAAATAAGCAGTAAGGGAAAGCAAAGAGCTGGTCAAACTTTGACCACACTAAGGGCCAGTGTATTAGATAAGTAGTGAAAAAACTCAAAAACTTACAGCACCTGGTATTCCTAGGCAGTCTCCCATCCAAGTACTAACTAGGCCCAACTCTGCTTAGCTTCTGAGATCTGAGATCAGGCGTGAACAGGGTGGTATGGCCGTAAGCTAAAGCTGCTGCAAAAGCCCCTATTTTAAGGTGAGGCACACTAAGTGCCATTATACTAGATAAGTAATGAATGAAATACAAAAAAAAAAATACTTCAAAATGAGCTACATTAAAGATAAGAGCATTAGTTAAGTAGTTAAAAACAGTCAAACTCTGTTTAAAGTACAGCTACTTTAAAGGCAATTGAATTAAATAAGCAGTAAGGGAAAGCAAAGAGCTGGTCAAACTTTGGCCACACTAAGGGCCGTTGTATTAGATAAGTAGTGAAAAAACTCAAATTTACAGCACCTGGTATTCCTAGGCAGTCTCCCATCCAAGTACTAAGCAGGCCCAACTCTGCTTAGCTTCTGAGATCAGACGAGATCAGGCGTGAACAGGGTGGTATGGCCGTAAGAAAGCTGCTGCAAAAGCCCCTATTTTAAGGTGAGGCACACTAAGTGCCATTATACTAGATAAGTAATGAATGAAATACAAAAAAAAATACTTCAAAATGAGCTACATTAAAGATAAGAGCATTAGTTAAGTAGTTAAAAACAGTCAAACTCTGTTTAAAGAACAGCTACTTTAAAGGCAATTGAATTAAATAAGCAGTAAGGAAAGCAAAGAGCTGGTCAAACTTTGACCACACACTAGGGCCAGTGTATTAGATAAGTAGTGAAAAAACTCAAAAACTTACAGCACCTGGTATTCCTAGGCAGTCTCCCATCCAAGTACTAACTAGGCCCAACTCTGCTTAGCTTCTGAGATCAGGCGAGATCAGGCGTGAACAGGGTGGTATGGCCGTAAGCGAAAGCTGCTGCAAAAAGCCCCTATTTTAAGGTGAGGCACACTAAGTGCCATTATACTAGATAAGTAATGAATGAAATACAAAAAAAAAAAAAACTTCAAAATGAGCTACATTAAAGATAAGAGCATTAGTTAAGTAGTTAAAAACAGTCAAACTCTGTTTAAAGAACAGCTACTTTAAAGGCAATTGAATTAAATAAGCAGTAAGGAAAGCAAAGAGCTGGTCAAACTTTGACCACACTAAGGGCCAGTGTATTAGATAAGTAGTGAAAAAACTCAAAACTTACAGCACCTGGTTTTCCTAGGCAGTCTCCCATCCAAGTACTAACTAGGGCCAACTCTGCTTAGCTTCTGAGATCAGACGAGATCAGGCGTGAACAGGGTGGTATGGCCGTAAGCGAAAGCTGCTGCAAAAAGCCCCCTATTTTAAGGTGAGGCACACTAAGTGCCATTATACTAGATAAGTAATGAATGAAATACAAAAAAAAATACTTCAAAATGAGCTACATTAAAGATAAGAGCATTAGTTAAGTAGTTAAAAACAGTCAAACTCTGTTTAAAGTACAGCTACTTTAAAGGCAATTGAATTAAATAAGCAGTAAGGGAAAGCAAAGAGCTGGTCAAACTTTGGCCACACTAAGGGCCGTTGTATTAGATAAGTAGTGAAAAAACTCAAATTTACAGCACCTGGTATTCCTAGGCAGTCTCCCATCCAAGTACTAACCAGGCCCAACTCTGCTTAGCTTCTGAGATCAGACGAGATCAGGCGTGAACAGGGTGGTATGGCCGTAAGCGAAAGCTGCTGCAAAAGCCCCTATTTTAAGGTGAGGCACACAACAAGTGCCATTATACTAGATAAGTAATGAATGAAATACAAAAAAAAATACTTCAAAATGAGCTACATTAAAGATAAGAGCATTAGTTAAGTAGTTAAAAACAGTCAAACTCTGTTTAAAGAACAGCTACTTTAAAGGCAATTGAATTAAATAAGCAGTAAGGGAAAGCAAAGAGCTGGTCAAACTTTGGCCACACTAAGGGCCAGTGTATTAGATAAGTAGTGAAAAAACTCAAAACTCACAGCACCTGGTATTCCTAGGCAGTCTCCCATCCAAGTACTAACTAGGCCCAACTCTGCTTAGCTTCTGAGATCAGGCGAGATCAGGCGTGAACAGGGTGGTATGGCCGTAAGTTAAAGCTGCTGCAAAAGCCCCTATTTTAAGGTGAGGCACACTAAGTGCCATTATACTAGATAAGTAATGAATGAAATACAAAAAAAAAAATACTTCAAAATGAGCTACATTAAAGATAAGAGCATTAGTTAAGTAGTTAAAAACAGTCAAACTCTGTTTAAAGTACAGCTACTTTAAAGGCAATTGAATTAAATAAGCAGTAAGGGAAAGCAAAGAGCTGGTCAAACTTTGGCCACACTAAGGGCCGTTGTATTAGATAAGTAGTGAAAAAACTCAAAAATTTACAGCACCTGGTATTCCTAGGCAGTCTCCCATCCAAGTACTAACCAGGCCCAACTCTGCTTAGCTTCTGAGATCAGACGACATCAGGCGTGAACAGGGTGGTATGGCCGTAAGCGAAAGCTGCTGCAAAAAGGCCCCTATTTTAAGGTGAGGCACACTAAGTGCCATTATACTAGATAAGTAATGAATGAAATACAAAAAAAAAATACTTCAAAATGAGCTACATTAAAGATAAGAGCATTAGTTAAGTAGTTAAAAACAGTCAAACTCTGTTTAAAGAACAGCTACTTTAAAGGCAATTGAATTAAATAAGCAGTAAGGGAAAGCAAAGAGCTGGTCAAACTTTGACCACACTATGGGCCAGTGTATTAGATAAGTAGTATTAGAAGTAGTGAAAAAACTCAAAACTTACAGCACCTGGTATTCCTAGGCAGTCTCCCATCCAAGTACTAACTAGGCCCAACTCTGCTTAGCTTCTGAGATCAGACGAGATCAGGCGTGAACAGGGTGGTATGGCCGTAAGCGAAAGCTGCTGCAAAAAGCCCCCTATTTTAAGGTGAGGCACACTAAGTGCCATTATACTAGATAAGTAATGAATGAAATACAAAAAAAAAAAAAAAACTTCAAAATGAGCTACATTAAAGATAAGAGCATTAGTTAAGTAGTTAAAAACAGTCAAACTCTGTTTAAAGAACAGCTACTTTAAAGGCAATTGAATTAAATAAGCAGTAAGGGAAAGCAAAGAGCTGGTCAAACTTTGACCACACTAAGGGCCAGTGTATTAGATAAGTAGTGAAAAAACTCAAAACTTACAGCACCTGGTATTCCTAGGCAGTCTCCCATCCAAGTACTAACTAGGCCCAACTCTGCTTAGCTTCTGAGATCAGACGAGATCAGGCGTGAACAGGGTGGTATGGCCGTAAGCTAAAGCTGCTGCAAAAAGCCCCCTATTTTAAGGTGAGGCACACTAAGTGCCATTATACTAGATAAGTAATGAATGAAATACAAAAAAAAAAAAACTTCAAAATGAGCTACATTAAAGATAAGAGCATTAGTTAAGTAGTTAAAAACAGTCAAACTCTGTTTAAAGTACAGCTACTTTAAAGGCAATTGAATTAAATAAGCAGTAAGGGAAAGCAAAGAGCTGGACAAACTTTGGCCACACTAAGGGCCGTTGTATTAGATAAGTAGTGAAAAAACTCAAAAATTTACAGCACCTGGTATTCCTAGGCAGTCTCCCATCCAAGTACTAACCAGGCCCAACTCTGCTTAGCTTCTGAGATCAGACGACATCAGGCGTGAACAGGGTGGTATGGCCGTAAGCAAAAGCTGCTGCAAAAAGGCCCCTATTTTAAGGTGAGGCACACTAAGTGCCATTATACTAGATAAGTAATGAATGAAATACAAAAAAAAAAAAAAAACTTCAAAATGAGCTACATTAAAGATAAGAGCATTAGTTAAGTAGTTAAAAACAGTCAAACTCTGTTTAAAGAACAGCTACTTTAAAGGCAATTGAATTAAATAAGCAGTAAGGGAAAGCAAAGAGCTGGTCAAACTTTGACCACACTAAAGGCCAGTGTATTAGATAAGTAGTGAAAAAACTCAAAAACTTACAGCACCTGGTATTCCTAGGCAGTCTCCCATCCAAGTACTAACTAGGCCCAACTCTAGCTTCTGAGATCAGGCGAGATCAGGCGTGAACAGGGTGGTATGGCCGTAAGCTAAAGCTGCTGCAAAAAGCCCCCTATTTTAAGGTGAGGCACACTAAGTGCCATTATACTAGATAAGTAATGAATGAAATACAAAAAAAAAAAATACTTCAAAATGAGCTACATTAAAGATAAGAGCATTAGTTAAGTAGTTAAAAACAGTCAAACTCTGTTTAAAGTACAGCTACTTTAAAGGCAATTGAATTAAATAAGCAGTAAGGAAAGCAAAGAGCTGGTCAAACTTTGGCCACACTAAGAACGTTGTATTAGATAAGTAGTGAAAAAACTCAAAAATTTACAGCACCTGGTATTCCTAGGCAGTCTCCCATTCAAGTACTAACCAGGCCCAACTCTGCTTAGCTTCTGAGATCAGACGACATCAGGCGTGAACAGGGTGGTATGGCCGTAAGCGAAAGCTGCTGCAAAAAGCCCCCTATTTTAAGGTGAGGCACACTAAGTGCCATTATACTAGATAAGTAATGAATGAAATACAAAATACAAAAAAATACTTCAAAATGAGCTACATTAAAGATAAGAGCATTAGTTAAGTAGTTAAAAACAGTCAAACTCTGTTTAAAGAACAGCTACTTTAAAGGCAATTGAATTAAATAAGCAGTAAGGGAAAGTAAAGAGCTGGTCAAACTTTGACCACACTAAGGGCCAGTGTATTAGATGAGTAGTGAAAAAACTCAAAAACTTACAGCACCTGGTATTCCTAGGCAGTCTCCCATCCAAGTACTAACTAGGCCCAACTCTGCTTAGCTTCTGAGATCAGACGAGATCAGGCGTGAACAGGGTGGTATGGCCGTAAGCTAAAGCTGCTGCAAAAAGGCCCCTATTTTAAGGTGAGGCACACTAAGTGCCATTATACTAGATAAGTAATGAATGAAATACAAAAAAAAAATACTTCAAAATGAGCTACATTAAAAATAAGAGCATTAGTTAAGTAGTTAAAAACAGTCAAACTCTGTTTAAAGAACAGCTACTTTAAAGGCAATTGAATTAAATAAGCAGTAAGGGAAAGCAAAGAGCTGGTCAAACTTTGACCACACTATGGGCCAGTGTATTAGATAAGTAGTGAAAAAACTCAAAACTTACAGCACCTGGTATTCCTAGGCAGTCTCCCATCCAAGTACTAACTAGGCCCAACTCTGCTTAGCTTCTGAGATCAGGCGAGATCAGGCGTGAACAGGGTGGTATGGCCGTAAGCAAAGCTGCTGCAAAAAGCCCCTATTTTAAGGTGAGGCACACTAAGTGCCATTATACTAGATAAGTAATAAATGAAATACAAAAAAAAAAAAAATACTTCAAAATGAGCTACATTAAAGATAAGAGCATTAGTTAAGTAGTTAAAAACAGTCAAACTCTGTTTAAAGAACAGCTACTTTAAAGGCAATTGAAATAAATAAGCAGTAAGGAAAGCAAAGAGCTGGTCAAACTTTGACCACACTAAGGGCCAGTGTATTAGATAAGTAGTGAAAAAACTCAAAAACTTACAGCACCTGGTATTCCTAGGCAGTCTCCCATCCAAGTACTAACTAGGCCCAACTCTGCTTAGCTTCTGAGATCAGGCGTGATCAGGCGTGAACAGGGTGGTATGGCCGTAAGCTAAAGCTGCTGCAAAAAGCCCCCTATTTTAAGGTGAGGCACACTAAGTGCCATTATACTAGATAAGTAATGAATGAAATACAAAAAAAAATACTTCAAAATGAGCTACATTAAAGATAAGAGCATTAGTTAAGTAGTTAAAAACAGTCAAACTCTGTTTAAAGTACAGCTACTTTAAAGGCAATTGAATTAAATAAGCAGTAAGGGAAAGCAAAGAGCTGGTCAAACTTTGGCCACACTAAGGGCCGTTGTATTAGATAAGTAGTGAAAAAACTCAAAATTTACAGCACCTGGTATTCCTAGGCAGTCTCCCATCCAAGTACTAACCAGGCCCAACTCTGCTTAGCTTCTGAGATCAGACGAGATCAGGCGTGAACAGGGTGGTATGGCCGTAAGCGAAAGCTGCTGCAAAAAGGCCCCTATTTTAAGGTGAGGCACACTAAGTGCCATTATACTAGATAAGTAATGAATGAAATACAAAAAAAAAAAAATACTTCAAAATGAGCTACATTAAAGATAAGAGCATTAGTTAAGTAGTTAAAAACAGTCAAACTCTGTTTAAAGTACAGCTACTTTAAAGGCAATTGAATTAAATAAGCAGTAAGGGAAAGCCAGGAGCTGGTCAAACTTTGGCCACACTAAGGGCCAGTGTATTAGATAAGTAGTGAAAAAACTCAAAAGCTTACAGCACCTGGTATTCCTAGGCAGTCTCCCATCCAAGTACTAACTAGGCCCAACTCTGCTTAGCTTCTGAGATCAGACGAGATCAGGTGTGAACAGGGTGGTATGGCCGTAAGCGAAAGCTGCTGCAAAAAGCCCCCTATTTTAAGGTGAGGCACACTAAGTGCCATTATACTAGATAAGTAATGAATGAAATACAAAAAAAAAAAAATACTTCAAAATGAGCTACATTAAAGATAAGAGCATTAGTTAAGTAATTAAAAACAGTCAAACTCTGTTTAAAGAACATCTACTTTAAAGGCAATTGAATTAAATAAGCAGTAAGGGAAAGCAAAGAGCTGGTCAAACTTTGACCACACTAAAGGCCAGTGTATTAGATAAGTAGTGAAAAAACTCAAAAACTTACAGCACCTGGTATTCCTAGGCAGTCTCCCATCCAAGTACTAACTAGGCCCAACTCTGCTTAGCTTCTGAGATCAGACGAGATCAGGCGTGAACAGGGTGGTATGGCCGTAAGTGAAAGCTGCTGCAAAAAGCCCCCTATTTTAAGGTGAGGCACACTAAGTGCCATTATACTAGATAAGTAATGAATGAAATACAAAAAAAAAAAAAAATACTTCAAAATGAGCTACATTAAAGATAAGAGCATTAGTTAAGTAGTTAAAAACAGTCAAACTCTGTTTAAAGAACAGCTACTTTAAAGGCAATTGAATTAAATAAGCAGTAAGGGAAAGCAAAGAGCTGGTCAAACTTTGACCACACTAAGGGCCAGTGTATTAGATAAGTAGTGAAAAAACTCAAAACTTACAGCACCTGGTATTCCTAGGCAGTCTCCCATCCAAGTACTAACTAGGCCCAACTCTGCTTAGCTTCTGAGATCAGACGAGATCAGGCGTGAACAGGGTGGTATGGCCGTAAGTGAAAGCTGCTGCAAAAGCCCCTATTTTAAGGTGAGGCACACTAAGTGCCATTATACTAGATAAGTAATGAATGAAATACAAAAAAAAAAAAAACTTCAAAATGAGCTACATTAAAGATAAGAGCATTAGTTAAGTAGTTAAAAACAGTCAAACTCTGTTTAAAGAACAGCTACTTTAAAGGCAATTGAATTAAATAAGCAGTAAGGAAAGCAAAGAGCTGGTCAAACTTTGACCACACTAAGGGCCAGTGTATTAGATAAGTAGTGAAAAAACTCAAAAACTTACAGCACCTGGTATTCCTAGGCAGTCTCCCATCCAAGTACTAACTAGGCCCAACTCTGCTTAGCTTCTGAGATCAGACAAGATCAGGCGTGAACAGGGTGGTATGGCCGTAAGCTAAAGCTGCTGCAAAAAGCCCCCTATTTTAAGGTGAGGCACACTAAGTGCCATTATACTAGATAAGTAATGAATGAAATACAAAAAAAAAAAAACTTCAAAATGAGCTACATTAAAGATAAGAGCATTAGTTAAGTAGTTAAAAACAGTCAAACTCTGTTTAAAGAACAGCTACTTTAAAGGCAATTGAATTAAATAAGCAGTAAGGGAAAGCAAAGAGCTGGTCAAACTTTGACCACACTAAGGGCCAGTGTATTAGATAAGTAGTGAAAAAACTCAAAAACTTACAGCACCTGGTATTCCTAGGCAGTCTCCCATCCAAGTACTAACTAGGCCCAACTCTGCTTAGCTTCTGAGATCAGGCGAGATCAGGCATGAACAGGGTGGTATGGCCGTAAGCTAAAGCTGCTGCAAAAGCCCCTATTTTAAGGTGAGGCACACTAAGTGCCATTATACTAGATAAGTAATGAATGAAATACAAAAAAAAATACTTCAAAATGAGCTACATTAAAGATAAGAGCATTAGTTAAGTAGTTAAAAACAGTCAAACTCTGTTTAAAGAACAGCTACTTTAAAGGCAATTGAATTAAATAAGCAGTAAGGGAAAGCAAAGAGCTGGTCAAACTTTGACCACACTAAGGGCCAGTGTATTAGATAAGTAGTGAAAAAACTCAAAATCTTACAGCACCTGGTATTCCTAGGCAGTCTCCCATCCAAGTACTAACTAGGCCCAACTCTGCTTAGCTTCTGAGATCAGACGAGATCAGGCGTGAACAGGGTGGTATGGCCGTAAGCTAAAGCTGCTGCAAAAAGCCCCTATTTTAAGGTGAGGCACACTAAGTGCCATTATACTAGATAAGTAATGAATGAAATACAAAAAAAAAAAAATACTTCAAAATGAGCTACATTAAAGATAAGAGCATTAGTTAAGTAGTTAAAAACAGTCAAACTCTGTTTAAAGAACAGCTACTTTAAAGGCAATTGAATTAAATAAGCAGTAAGGAAAGCAAAGAGCTGGTCAAACTTTGACCACACTAAGGGCCAGTGTATTAGATAAGTAGTGAAAAAACTCAAAACTTACAGCACCTGGTATTCCTAGGCAGTCTCCCATCAAGTACTAACTAGGCCCAACTCTGCTTAGCTTCTGAGATCAGACGAGATCAGGCGTGAACAGGGTGGTATGGCCGTAAGCGAAAGCTGCTGCAAAAAGCCCCCTATTTTAAGGTGAGGCACACTAAGTGCCATTATACTAGATAAGTAATGAATGAAATACAAAAAAAAATACTTCAAAATGAGCTACATTAAAGATAAGAGCATTAGTTAAGTAGTTAAAAACAGTCAAACTCTGTTTAAAGAACAGCTACTTTAAAGGCAATTGAATTAAATAAGCAGTAAGGAAAGCAAAGAGCTGGTCAAACTTTGACCACACTAAGGGCCAGTGTATTAGATAAGTAGTGAAAAAACTCAAAAATTTACAGCACCTGGTATTCCTAGGCAGTCTCCCATCCAAGTACTAACTAGGCCCAACTCTGCTTAGCTTCTGAGATCAGACAGGTATCTGGCGTGAACAGGGTGGTACGGCCGTAAGCAAAAGCTGCTGCAAAAAGCCCCCTATTTTAAGGTGAGGCACACTAAGTGCCATTATACTAGATAAGTAATGAATGAAATACAAAAAAAAAAATACTTCAAAATGAGCTACATTAAAGATAAGAGCATTAGTTAAGTAGTTAAAAACAGTCAAACTCTGTTTAAAGAACAGCTACTTTAAAGGCAATTGAATTAAATAAGCAGTAAGGGAAAGCAAAGAGCTGGTCAAACTTTGACCACACTAAGGGCCAGTGTATTAGATAAGTAGTGAAAAAACTCAAAAACCTACAGCACCTGGTATTCCTAGGCAGTCTCCCATCCAAGTACTAACTAGGCCCAACTCTGCTTAGCTTCTGAGATCAGTCGAGATCAGGCGTGAAAGGGTGGTATGGCCGTAAGCTAAAGCTGCTGCAAAAAGCCCCTATTTTAAGGTGAGGCACACTAAGTGCCATTATACTAGATAAGTAATGAATGAAATACAAAAAAAAAAAAATACTTCAAAATGAGCTACATTAAAGATAAGAGCATTAGTTAAGTAGTTAAAAACAGTCAAACTCTGTTTAAAGAACAGCTACTTTAAAGGCAATTGAATTAAATAAGCAGTAAGGAAAGCAAAGAGCTGGTCAAACTTTGACCACACTAAGGGCCAGTGTATTAGATAAGTAGTGAAAAAACTCAAAAACTTACAGCACCTGGTATTCCGAGGCAGTCTCCCATCCAAGTACTAACCAGGCCCAACTTTGCTTAGCTTCTGAGATCAGGCGTGAACAGGGTGGTATGGCCGTAAGCTAACGAAGCTGCAAAAAGCCCCCTATTTTAAGGTGAGGCACACTAAGTGCCATTATACTAGATAAGTAATGAATGAAATACAAAAAAAAAAAAAAACTTCAAAATGAGCTACATTAAAGATAAGAGCATTAGTTAAGTAGTTAAAAACAGTCAAACTCTGTTTAAAGAACAGCTACTTTAAAGGCAATTGAATTAAATAAGCAGTAAGGGAAAGCAAAGAGCTGGTCAAACTTTGACCACACTAAGGGCCAGTGTATTAGATAAGTAGTGAAAAAACTCAAAAACCTACAGCACCTGGTATTCCTAGGCAGTCTCCCATCCAAGTACTAACTAGGCCCAACTCTGCTTAGCTTCTGAGATCAGTCGAGATCAGGCGTGAAAAGGGTGGTATGGCCGTAAGCGAAAGCTGCTGCAAAAAGCCCCCTATTTTAAGGTGAGGCACACTAAGTGCCATTATACTAGATAAGTAATGAATGAAATAAAAAAAAAAATACTTCAAAATGAGCTACATTAAAGATAAGAGCATTAGTTAAGTAGTTAAAAACAGTCAAACTCTGTTTAAAGAACAGCTACTTTAAAGGCAATTGAATTAAATAAGCAGTAAGGGAAAGCAAAGAGCTGGTCAAACTTTGACCACACTAAGGGCCAGTGTATTAGATAAGTAATGAAAAAACTCAAAAACTTACAGCACCTGGTATTCCTAGGCAGTCTCCCATCCAAGTACTAACTAGGCCCAACTCTGCTTAGCTTCTGAAATCAGACGAGATCAGGCGTGAACAGGGTGGTATGGCCGTAAGCTAAAGCTGCTGCAAAAAGCCCCCTATTTTAAGGTGAGGCAAACTAAGAGTCATTATACTAGATAAGTAAATGAATGAAATACAAAAAAAAAAAACTTCAAAATGAGCTACATTAAAGATAAGAGCATTAGTTAAGTAGTTAGAAACAGTCAGACTCTGTTTAAAGAACAGCTACTTTAAAGGCAATTGAATTAAATAAGCAGTGAGGGAAAGCAAAGAGCTGGTCAAACTTTGACCACACTAAGGGCCAGTGTATTAGATAAGTAGTGAAAAAACTCAAAAACTTACAGCACCTGCAATTCCTAGGCAGTCTCCCATTCAAGTACTAACTAGGCCCAACTCTGCTTAGCTTCTGAAATCAGACGAGATCAGGCGTGAACAGGTGGTATGGCCGTAAGCTAAAGCTGCTGCAAAAAGCCCCCTATTTTAAGGTGAGGCAAACTAAGAGCCATTATACTAGATAAGTAAATGAATGAAATACAAAAAAAAAAAAAAATACTTCAAAATGAGCTACATTAAAGATAAGAGCATTAGTTAAGTAGTTAGAAACAGTCAGACTCTGTTTAAAGAACAGCTACTTTAAAGGCAATTGAATTAAATAAGCAGTGAGGGAAAGCAAAGAGCTGGTCAAACTTTGACCACACTAAGGGCCAGTGTATTAGATAAGTAGTGAAAAAACTCAAAAACTTACAGCACCTGCAATTCCTAGGCAGTCTCCCATTCAAGTACTAACTAGGCCCAACTCTGCTTAGCTTCTGAAATCAGACGAGATCAGGCGTGAACAGGGTGGTATGGCCGTAAGCTAAAGCTGCTGCAAAAAGGCCCCTATTTTAAGGTGAGGCAAACTAAGAGCCATTATACTAGATAAGTAAATGAATGAAATACAAAAAAAAAAAAAAACTTCAAAATGAGCTACATTAAAGATAAGAGCATTAGTTAAGTAGTTAGAAACAGTCAGACTCTGTTTAAAGAACAGCTACTTTAAAGGCAATTGAATTAAATAAGCAGTGAGGGAAAGCAAAGAGCTGGTCAAACTTTGACCACACTAAGGGCCAGTGTATTAGATAAGTAGTGAAAAAACTCAAAAACTTACAGCACCTGCAATTCCTAGGCAGTCTCCCATTCAAGTACTAACTAGGCCCAACTCTGCTTAGCTTCTGAGATCAGGCGAGATCAGGCGTGAACAGGGTGGTATGGCCATAAGCGAAAGCTGCTGCAAAAAGCCCCTATTTTAAGGTGAGGCACACTAAGTGCCATTTTACTAGATAAGTAATGAATGAAATACCAAAAAAAAATACTTCAAAATGAGCTACATTAAAGATAAGAGCATTAGTTAAGTAGTTAAAAACAGTCAAACTCTGTTTAAAGAACAGCTACTTTAAAGGCAATTGAATTAAATAAGCAGTAAGGGAAAGCAAAGAGCTGGTCAAACTTTGACCACACTAAGGGCCAGTGTATTAGATAAGTAGTGAAAAAACTCAAAACTTACTTACAGCACCTGGTATTCCTAGGCAGTCTCCCATCCAAGTACTAACTAGGCCCAACTCTGCTTAGCTTCTGAGATCAGACGAGATCTGGCGTGAACAGGGGTGAATACGGCCGTAAGCGAAAGCTGCTGCAAAAAGCCCCCTATTTTAAGGTGAGGCACACTAAGTGCCATTATACTAGATAAGTAATGAATGAAATACAAAAAAAAAATACTTCAAAATGAGCTACATTAAAGATAAGAGCATTAGTTAAGTAGTTAAAAACAGTCAAACTCTGTTTAAAGAACAGCTACTTTAAAGGTGTGGTATGATGACCAATTACTGTGTCAATAACCAAAAGAAGGGGCCATGAGGTGACTTTAAAGAATCAAATACATTTTTATTAAAGACAAGTCAAACATGTTAAAACATATCACATACCCTTTTGGATGTAAATGCCCACAAAATAAAGAAAAAAGAAATAAAAGAAAACTGGCCCTAGGTGGCCGCAGGTTGCCTAGGAAAGTGAAAGAAGGGCCTAGAAGCCAAAGTGTTCTCACAGCAGCCAAGCTCACAGCAATCACACTGCAAACCTACAGAAGAAACAGAAATACAGTGACCAAACCACCACACAATCCCAGCCACCTTACCACTGTCATCCACACTGTGAGGGCAACCCGATAACCACCGCCGGCTAAACAAAACACAATTAACAGTGGGCAATACAAGGTACAGGGACATAAAATCAACAACCAAACACATTCACTAGTACCTCAATCTCTACCACTCCGGATCTCCACATTTACAAACAAAAGATAATAAAGAAACGAAACAAAACAATATTTTAACCATAAAGAAAACGGTAACCATGCATCCCTAAAAGGGGGAAACAGTCTATTACAAACAGAAAAATCAAAAGAATTAGAGACATTCATTAAATAAGATGCACTCACTTTCCAATTTAAAAATAAATAAAAACCCTTTTTTCATTAAAACGTTAAATACCTTTCACATCCACTATTTCGACAAGATGGTCAGGCCACAGTCAGGCAATACTCCAGTCACACCACTAAAATAAAAAGTCAGATAATTTAATTAAAACAAAACACCTATAAACAAAATCAATATGACCAGACTTCTACCTACTATTAGTCGGTACAGCATATTCTCAGTTCTCCATAGCGCTCCCGCGTATTTGGCGGCAATGATTATCTGCGCTCATATCCCCAAAGTAACATCTACCACAACATCAATTCATTATGCAATCGATAAAACTAACAAAGTAGTAAGAATGCATCACTCAAATCTCTTACCTACATGCCACTCTACATTCCACGCCACCTTTCCCCAAAATCAGAAAAAGCGGAGTAAAAAGAACAAACACAACCTTACTACTTCCTTTTAAGAGCCCTGGGGCTGCTGGGACTTGTAGTGCCCAACCCATATCCCATTACAATCTACCCCTTCAATTTAAATCGCCGTCCGTCGATTACATTAGCCCCCCTACAACCATGGGCGAAACACTACGGTGGGGTTATCATTGGACAGCCCCATCATAAGAGGAGTAACCGGACCATTTAACTGAGTTTCACTAATGCATACAGGCCTAGGGAGATGATATGGGTTTGAATGGCATCCAGCTGCTACCCTTCTTGTACGCCTTACTACCGCTTCATGTTGTGAAGGAAGATGGGCTTCAACATCACCTACTGCAGTCAAGGACGAATTGCTATCTTCCTGCAAAGATTGAGGTCTGGACCGAAGTTGAGCTTTATCTTGAGTAGATACACTCCCAGGCATCAATGAAATCATTACCATGTCTTCATCTGCTTCTCTAGCAGTGTCCTGATGATCAACTAAATTAGGGAGGCCAGGGTCATCTGGAGAGACATAGGCTGGACGCAGTCGAACGATGAATGTTTCTGATCCCATCCACTCCATCTGCCGGTGCGACAGCATACACAGCTCCATGTCCATCTAGACATCGAATCACTTTATAAGGGGTTGAATCCCATGCATCTTGGATCTTATTTCTACCCTTGAAGTTATGTGCTCTCCGATACACCACCTGCCCCTCACTTAACTTTTCATGTCGCACCTGAAGATCATTTAGTCGAGCTCGGTATTCTGTAGCATACTGAAGACGTTCTCGAGCCTTGGTAAATATTCTTTCCAAATTATTTTTGTGGTCCACAACCCACTCCGCATCACTCTGGACATGACTATCCAGTCCCAGCAGAAAGTCAACAGGCAAATGGGGCTCTTGTCCGAACATGAGGACATAAGGGGCGTACCCAGTAGACTGGTGTTCTGTGGTATTATATGCAAAAACCACCTGAGCAAGATGATCTGGCCAATGACGTTTTTCCTCTGGAGGTAATGTGCGCAGCAAATCATGCATTGTTCTATTAAAACGTTCACATTGACCATTCCCTTGAGGTCGATAAGGGGTGGTGCGAGTTTTTGAAATAGCATACAATCTGCATAATTCTTGAATCAGCTTACTTTCAAAGCACCGCCCCTGATCTGAATGAAGTTGTCGTGGTACTCCAAATAAGTAAAACCAACGTTCCACTAAAACACGTGCCACTGTTGCTGCTGTTTGGTCTTTAGTTGGGATAGCTTGTGTGAACTTAGAAAATACATCAGTTAACACCAATACATTTTCAAGTCCATTTGACGCAGGTTCCAACAATGTAAAATCCACGGCCAAAATGTCTAGCGGTCTTTCTGCTGTCAGGTGTCCCATAAAGCTACGTACTTTTGGTCGCACCACTTTAGCTAGGGTGCAGCGCTGGCATTTCTTACACCATTCCTCAATGAACTTAAACATACTCGGCCAATAACACAGAGTTCTCACTAAACTTGCTGTCCGCTCAATTCCTTGATGGCCATGATCATCATGCAAGCTTGTGAGGACCCTTTCCCTGAGGACAGCTGGTAAAACAACCTGACGAATCTCTCTGTGTTCATCCTGGGGACAGAATCTCCGATACAGCACCCCCTCCATCTTCACCAGCTTCCCCCACTGCCGCACCAATTCAAGCACCGCTGATGACTCTACCGCTCTCTCCTGAGCATCTGGGGGTCTTTGACGATCCCAATACACCAGGAATCGCCCAATAACCGGGTCAGCCTCTAGCAGGGCACCAAGATTTTCTCTAGGTTGTTCAGGGAAAACCGAAATTGTTTCACTGACCATTACATGCTGACTGTCATGAACACATTGATGCACCTCCTTCGGCATTGCAGTAGTCATAGCCAGTTCTGCCACAGACGCAATATTTTTTTTTCTAGAAAGGGCATCGCGTTAACATTGGAGCGTCCAGGTTTGTATTTTATTTCCAAATCAAAATCTGCCAACTGATTAGCCCAACGCTGCTCCAATGCTCCCAACCGCGCAGTTTGCAAATGGCTAAAGGGATTATTATCTGTATATACCAAACATTTCTGACCCAACAGGTACTCTCTGAACTTTTCTGCAACAGCCCATTTCAGGGCCAAAAACTCCAGCTTCATTGAGCTATAGTTCTGCATGTTTCGTTCAGACGGTCGTAATCCTTCTTGCTTCCGGCTTGCGACTGTTCGGACGCTCTTGCTTACTGCTCCGCGCTTTGCTTCTTTTTATCTACTTTTATCTACTTTTTTTTCTGATTTTACTAAGTTTTAACTTCAGCATATAGCACAGTGCTCAAACAACACATATTTGGCAAAAACTTTCGGGATTGCAATAATAGCTACTACGAAGAACTAGATTATCTGCCTCCCGCTGCTAGCAGCTTACATTCCCGGACACGGAAAACACAGCTTCCTATCTTCAACAAACAAGAAAGAAAATGCCTCTTCTGGAATCTACTTGCTGCACAAACTGCCACAGACTGCTACAAAGGATTGTGGCTCTTGAAACGAAGTTACTTGCTGGACTCCCAAAACAAGCAGATCACACAGCAGATCATCACGGACCCCCTCAGCCCACAGCCGGTGAGTCCTGTGAATCGAATCAATCTCGACAGTATATAAATGTAGCGAATCAAGCTAAAGCTGATCAACACACAAATCAGTGGCAAAGACAGGAGCGAGACCCAAAGGCACTCGAGACACCAGACTGTCACGAGTATCTCATATTGCCGCTGTGGCATCATCTACCCCAGACATGGCCATGAGAAGGCTTGGAAAAACTGGTATTTTACCACCCCCTGTACAGCTCGAGAACAGATTTGAATTTTTAACGAATTTGGGTGAGGAATCCCCGAAAGTGACTGAGCAGGAGTCATATCAGCCAGTAGCTAACACCGCTACAAACAGGCGCTCAAGGTCGAGCAGACAGCGGCGTTCAGATCACAGAGCAGCCGAGCCTAGAACTCTGATAGTCGGAGACTCCATTATCAGAAACGTCAGGAGCAGAACGACAACTACATGCTGCTTTCCTCAAGCGACCGTCTCTGATGTAAACAATGGACTTCAGAACGTTCTAATGAAGCACAAGACTGCAAAACGAGTCATCATCCATGTGGGGAAGAATGACATTCGTAAGGAGCAATCAGAACTCCTGAAGAGGGACTTCAGTGAACTTATCGAAACACTTCAAAGAGTTGAAGTCCAGTCGTTCATCAGTGGACCACTCCCAGCAAGAGGAACAAACATGTTTTCACGGTTGCTTGGACTGAATACTTGGCTACAAAGAACCTGCAGTCAAAAAGGAGTCAACTTCATCGACAACTTCAATCTATTCTGGGGACACAGACAACTGTTTAAACTGGATGGCCTTCACCCAAACAAACTTGGTGCGAGAGTGTTAAAGGACAACATCTATTTTTCACTCCGTCATCCATCAGCAGAGTCTGCCAGTCCACTCAACATGAATGGCACACACACACCTGGACAAAGTATGGATGACGACAGGACTTCATATCAGCCTCAGAGTCATCATCTGGTCGACACATCCCACAAGGACACTGAAAACACCACAGAGCCACAACAAGCACTGTTTGTGGACACTATCACGGTTGAGCCCTGCCCGCAGAGCCCATCACAGACACAATGTGACGCACAACAACGGCTCCAGGACTCAGAGCCGAAGGACGACTCTCTGGTAATCAGCCAGGAAGCCAGGACAGCATAATTCTGCCACGGAAACACCAATGCTCTGTTTACCAGAGACATTATCCCTCTCTCAAGCATCGCCACTTCTCAGCTTCTCACAAAAAATGGAGGAACTGGTGGCTAAAACCAGACTCTCCCACTCCTTTGCTGCGAGCCCCAGTTATCAACTACAAAGCGGCGGGCACCACCGCCTCCAAGGCCGCTGGGCCCAGCTCACCCTCCTCCAGCGAGAGCTCTTCGGCCGCTGCGACAGCGCCAGGCCATCCCTCCTCCATCTGCAGCTGGTAAAGCAAAAACAACTGATAACAGCTCTCAGTGATGTGTTTGGGTCCCGCAACTACAGCAAAAACTTTCAGGATGTTTAGAAAACAAGCGGGAACCCAGTGTGTCTCTCACTATCTCCGTCTTATTACAGGATAGAAAGTCTAAGGCCTTTTCAAGGCGTACAGCTGACAAATCTAATCTGCGGCCCATTAGACAACAAACTCAGACTTCTATAGAAACAAAAGTACTACCATCAAGCTAGCATTATTAAATGTTCGATCACTAAAAACAAATCATTTGTGATCAATGATTTAATAATTACAAACAATCTGGATTTTATGTTTCTAAATGAAACATGGCTTGAAGAAAAGCTGCAGTGCAACAGTGCTCAATGAAACAGCCCCTCCCAACTTCACTTATATGAATGTTTGCAGAGTTGACAAGAGAGAGGGGTGGGGTTACTGCTCTCTTTAAAGATGTCTTTCAGTGCAGACAAGTGTCATTTGGTCAGTACTTGTCATTTGAATATCTAGGGATTGTGTTGAAAGGTGCTCCACGCATCCTGTTTATCATTATTTACAGGCCTCCAAAATATTCTCAGCCTTTGTTGAAGAGTTCACAGAATTGTTATCAATGATTTGTTCAGAATTTGACTGTTTTGTGATTGCAGGGATTTATAATATCCACATAGAAAATGCAGAAATCAAAACTACAAAAGAATTTGTAACCGTTTTAAACACTTTTGAGCTGATTCAGCATGTGCATGGACCTACACATCACCATGGGCACACGCTAGATTTACTCATTAGTAAGGGTTTACAGCTTTCGTCCATTGTTATCAAGGATGTAGCACTGTCTGATCACTTCTGTATTTTCTTTGATATATTGATCTCTGCTACCACTGAATCCAGATCTGTCACTGTCAGAAAGAGATGCATTAATGAGAACACAAGTGTGCTATTTATGAAGGCTGTTTCTTCAATGCCAAGCATTTCTGCCGACTGCGTTGATCTTCTCCTGGAGTCCTTTGACTCAAAAGTTAAGAATGTCATGGATGATATTGCACCTGTGAAAGTCAGTAAGAAGACTGGCAGACAAAAGTCATGTTGGAGAAAATCAACAGCAGTGCAGATCATGAAAAGGCAATGCAGAAAGGCTGAGCGGACGTGGCAGAAGACAAAACTTGAAATCCACTATAGCATCTATAAAGACAGCCTGCATGCTTTTAATGTGGAATTAGCCACAGCACGACAGACGCGTTTTCTCAAACCTTATAAATAGTAACCTGAACAACACCCGCACTCTTTTTGCTACGGTTGAGAGACTGACAAACCCCCCAAGTCAGATTCCCAGTGAAATGCTTTCTGACAGCAAATGCAATGAGTTTGCCTCATTCTTTTCTGAGAAGATCGAAAATATCAGAAAGGCAATTAAAACATCAGATGATGTAGAGATATGTCAGATTCAACCACAATCTCAAAAAGGAGTCACTATGTGTGTTCTTGAAGCAATTGATAGCAAAACTTTGGAGGAAGTAGTACAGCACCTAAAATCCTCAACCTGCTGTCTTGACACACTCCCACATCTTTTCTCAAAAGCGTGTTTGACTGTTTAAAAGCTGACATCTTAGAAGTGGTGAACACATCACTTCTTTCTGGGACTTTTCAAACGCCCTGAAAACTGCGGTTGTTAAGCCCCTCCTGAAAAAAGAGAAATCTTGATAACAGTATATTGAGTAACTATAGACCGATATCAAATCTTCCGGTCGTAGGCAAGATCATTGAAAAGGTAGTTCTGAATCAGCTGAACAGCTACTTGAACTCAAATGGTTATCTGGATCATTTTCAATCTGGTTTCAGACCGCACCACAGCACAGAGACAGCGTTAGTTAAGATAATAAATGATATTCGCCTAAACTCTGATTCTGGTAAAATATCAGTGCTGGTACTACTAGATCTTAGTGCTGCGTTTGACACTGTCGATCATAACATTCTTCTAGACAGACTGGAAAACTGGGTCGGGCTTTCTGGAATGGCTCTAAACTGGTTCAGGTCATATTTAGAGGGGAGGGGTTATTATGTGAGTATAGGAGAGCATAGGTCTAAGTGGGCGTCCATGACATGTGGAGTCCCACAAGGCTCAATTCTTGCGCCGCTCTTGTTTAGCCTGTATATGCTCCCACTAAGTCAAATAATGAGAAAGAATCAAATTGCCTATCACAGCTATGCTGACTGACGACGCACGAGATCTACCTAGCCTTATCACCAAATGACTACAGCCCCATTGACTCACTCTGCCAATGCATTGATGAAATCAACAGTTGGATGTGCCAAAATTTTCTTCAGTTAAACAAGGAGAAAACTGAGGTCATTGCATTTGGAAATAAAGATGAAGTTCACAAGGTGAATGCATACCTTAACTCAAGGGGTCAAACAACCAAAAGGCAAGTCAAGAATCTTGGTGTGATTCTAGAGACCGACCTTAGTTTCAGCTGTCATGTCAAAGCAGTGACTAAATCAGCGTACTATCACCCTAAAAATATTGCAAGAATAAGATGCTTTGTGCCCAGGCAAGACCTGGAGAAACTAGTCCATGCCTTCATCACCAGCAGGGTGGACTATTGTAATGGTCTCCTCACTGGCCTTCCCAAAAGACCATCAGACAGCTGCAGCTCATCCAGAACGCTGCTGCCAGGATCCTGACTCGAACCAGAAAATCAGAGCACATCACACCAGTCCTCAGGTCCTTACACTGGCTTCCAGTGACATTTAGAATTGATTTTAAAGCACTTTTACTCGTTTATAAATCACTCAATGGACTAGGACCTAAATACATTGCAGATATGATCACTATTTATACACCCAACAGACCACTCAGATCACTAGGATCAAGTCAGTTAGAAATACCAAAGGTTCACACCAAACAATGAGAATCTGCTTTTAGTTATTATGCTGCTCGCATCTGGAACCAGCTTCCTGAAGAGATCAGATGTGCTGAAACATTAGTCACTTTTAAATCCAGACTCAAAACTCATCTGTTTAGTTGTGCATTTACAGAATGAGCACTGTGCTGCGTCGAACTGTGCTACTTTGCTTCTTTTATTTTAAACTGTTTTAAATCAATCTCTTTTTGCTTTTAATTCAATTTATCTTAAATCAGTGTTTTTATTTTATTTTAATTTCTTTTATTGTTATTTAAATCTTGCAATTATTTTATTTCCTCTTTTGTAAAGCACTTTGAATTACCATTGTGTATGAAATGTGCTATATAAATAAACTTGCCTTGCCTTGCCTTGCCTTACTTGCAAATGCCACTGGTCGACATTTGCCTCCATGCTCTTGAGACAAAATAGCACCCAGACCTTGGTGGCTTGCATCAATGTCCAAAATAAAAGATTTACTAAAATCAGCATAAGCCAGGACTGGAGCCTTGGTCAAAGCAGATTTAAGGGCCTGGAAAGCATTTTCACACAAGTCAGTCCATTTCGTCCCTAAATTAATCTTGGTTCGTTTATTCTTCTGTCCCCGGATCATGTCCGCTACTAATGTATTCAGGGGGGCAGCAATCTGTGAAAAATTTTTAACAAACCGGCGATAATAACTTGCAAAACCAAGAAAAGATCGAAGTTCTTGAAGATTTTGCGGCTGGTTCCACTTAGCTACTGCTGCTATTTTCTCTGGATCTGTACTGACCCCTGTAGCAGAGACCACATGCCCCAAATAACGCACTTCTGCGCGAAAGAAGCAGCATTTGCTCAGTTTTATCTTTAAGTTCTGTTGTCTCAGGCGATCCAGCACCAGCGCCAATCATTGAAGGTGTTGCTTAACTGTTGTAGAAAAAACAATCACATCATCCAAATAAAGTAATAAAGTTTGGAAACTCTGATCTCCAAAAATTCGCTCCATCAATCTTTGAAAAGTACTTGGAGCATTGCACAATCCAAATGGCATCCTATTAAACTCAAAGAGCCCAAATGGAGTGCAAAAAGCGGTCTTAAATCGATCCCTTTCAGCAACTGGTACCTGGTTATATCCACTTGCCAAATCCAAAGTTGAAAACCACTTAGCTCCAGTTAAGGCATCCAATGATTCCTCGATCCTTGGTAGGGGATAGGCATCTTCTGAGTTCTTGCATTAAGCTGGCGGTAATCTATACACATTCTTAAAGATCCATCTTTCTTCTTCACCAAAACAATTGGTGAGGCATACGGGCTACCACTCTCCCTAATAACGTGACTGTCCAACAACTGTCTAATATGTGCCTTCACTTCCTCGAACTGACTGGGCGGAATTCTACGATAACGCTGGCGCACTGGTATATCATCTATTAGGGGAATTTGATGATCAATTAAATTTGAACAACCCAAATCACCATCATGCTTAGCGAAAACGTCTGAATATTTAATCAACAATCTTCTAACTTCCTCCCCCTCAGCATCTGAAAGCCCAGGGAATTCTAACCCCTGCAAATCAGTACTGGACTCTGATGTAATAGTTTGACAATGGACAATCACTGCTTTAGGGTCCTGTGATAAATCTTTCTTGAAAAAGATGTCTTGATTAGATTTCATAATTTCTGCAATAATTAAGCTACCCAATCTAATTCTTGGCGGCAAATATAAAGGTTCCATACCAACATTAACTACTGGTACATGAACCACACCTTGCGTACACTGCAACAAGGCAGGTGAAATTAATACCCCAGCAGGCAGGCCCCCACCCTCTGGACCCTGAGGTTCTAAAAAAACTACTTTGCCACTTTGTATAATCTTTGAACACGAAGCAGGTACTAACCTCATCGTTCCAGCTGGAATCTGGACAGGTTGGCAGGACTGGACTCTCACATAACCAACAAATCCAGGGACGGGGGACTCCTCAGCTTGGTGACACTGAGACAAGGCATCTCTCCAGCCTAACTCTGCCTGCCTGACCTGAGGGACTGAAAATAGTGCTGGGCCATTATAACCATAAGTCATTATAACATTGTCCAATTACATTCATACCCAAGAGGCCTGGAGTAAGTGCCTTCTTCTGATGGAACAGTGTATCAACCGGATCTTTCACAACCAAAATACCTTGCCTTGGAAGAGTTTGCCCCAACACAATCACATCTATTTCAAAATAACCCACATATGGTATTGCAAGACCATTAGCTGCCTTTAATTGAAGCCAACTACATTTTTTAAGAGCATCCACCCTCAATTGTCGAAAATGTTTCTCAAAAAATGACTCTGTTATAGTAGTTACCATTGACCCAGTGTCAGTAAACATGAGATCTCAACCCCCATTACCGCAGTCACAATAGGGCATTTGCCCACAAGGCGCTGCAAAATAGTAGGGCACACAGGAGTTTGTGCAGCTTCACTAGCTTCCTCTGCGATCTGACTCAAGATTGCAGGAGGGCTACACTATCAGGTTCCCCAACAGAAGTCTCATTGACATTTGCCTGAGGTGATCTAGAATTTGACTCAACAGGCCAGGATGACCGACAATATCTGGCAATATGCCCAACTCTATTACAGCGAAGGCATCGGCGTGAAGAATTCTGCCTAGTCGGAAGGAACAACAGGTGGATCATTCCTCTGAGACATAAAACTATCAAAACGCTGGGTAAGGTCATTTATTTGTACTTGTTGTTGTTTTAACATCTCCTTAACCTCCTGTAGAATCTGTAGAATCTGTAGAATCCTGGAACCTAACCTTAGGCTCCATATCAATAACCCTACCATGAGTAGCGTTACACCATGACTGAGAATATAAGGCAGTTGTTTCCTTATTTCCCTCTTCCACCCACCTAAGAGCTTCACGTCGAACCTCCAGCAATGTAGAAGATGGTTTCTCCCTCACAAATCTTTTTAACTCACGCTTCAGCATTACATCTTGAACATATTCAACAAACTGATCGCGAAGCACTTTGTCAGAATTCGGGCGCTGCCTGGGTTCCCGTTAAGAATTGCATCCATCAATGACATAAGAGCATGAGAAAATTCGGTAAGTGATTCGCCTTCTTTTTGTTTTCGCTCATAAAACCTCTGTTGTAATTGCACAAATGTCCGTCTCCCCCCATACAAATCTTTTAACACTTCAAAAACAGCTTCTGGATTTTCCCTGATAGCTGAAGATTGGAGTTTTATCTCCATTCTGGCCTCCCCTCCCAGATGATCAAGCAGAAACACCCCTTTTCCTTATCAGACCAACCCCTACCCTCGATACACACCTTAGCCTCCTCAATCCAGTCCTCAATATTCAAGTTGAGTCCATATTTCCATAAAATCGTGGGCACTTCCTCTCCCGAGGCACAAAAAGTACCCTATTAAAAAGACACTGGAGATGAGGCATTAATTACAGAAGGGTGAGGTTGGTTAGAAGCTTTACTGCTGCCTTGTGAGGAAGCTCTCTCCTCAGCTCCTCATTTTGTGCTTGCAAGTTCCGTACTTGCTCCGCAAGTCTATTAGTTCTTGCTCCATATCTGTTGACAAATTATTTAGGAAGGCAATTCAGACATGAATAAAATCCATAGTCCATGAACCAGAGTCTGCGATGATCGTCTTCATGCACGGTTACCGTTTACTAACAAACAAAAAAAAAGAAATACAAAAAAAACCCAATAAAGCAACACCTCACAACCACTTCAAAAAAAAAACAAAAACAGACCCTGCCGACTACGCCAATTGTGGTATGATGACCAATTACTGTGTCAATAACCAAAAGAAGGGGCCATGAGGTGACTTTAAAGAATCAAATACATTTTTATTAAAGACAAGTCAAACATGTTAAAACATATTACATACCCTTTTGGATGTAAATGCCCACAAAATAAAAAGAAAAAAGAAATAAAGAAAACTGGCCTAGGTGGCATGAGGTTGCCTAGGAAGCGAAAGAAAGGGCCTAGAAGCCAAAGTGTTCTCACAGCAGCCAAGCTCACAGCAATCACACTGCAAACCTACAGAAGAAACAGAAATACAGTGACCAAACCACCACACAATCCCAGCCACCTTACCACTGTCATCCACACTGTGAGGCAACCCGATAACACACCGCCGGCTAAACAAAACACAATTAACAGTGGGCAATACAAGGTACACGGACATAAAATCAACAACCAAACACATTCACTAGTACCTCAATCTCTACCACTCCGGATCTCACATTTACAAACAAAAGATAATAAAGAAACGAAAAC
Organism: Puntigrus tetrazona; assembly: GCF_018831695.1. Taxonomy (NCBI): domain Eukaryota; kingdom Metazoa; phylum Chordata; class Actinopteri; order Cypriniformes; family Cyprinidae; genus Puntigrus; species Puntigrus tetrazona. Next base: position 28,975 of record NW_025048561.1, read on the forward strand.
AAAACAATATTTTAACCATAAACTAAACGGTAACCATGCATCCCTAAAAGGAAACAGTCTATTACAAACAGAAAAATCAAAAGAATTAGAGACATTCATTAAATAAGATGCACTCACTTTCCAATTTAAAAATAAATAAAAACCCTTTTTCATTAAAGCGTTAAATACCTTTCACATCCACTATTTGACAAGATGGTCAGGCCACAGTCAGGCAATACTCCAGTCACACCACTAAAATAAAAGGCAGATATTTGGCGGCAATGATTATCTGCGCTCATATCCCCAAAGTAACATCTACCACAACATCAATTCATTATGCAATCGATAAAACTAACAAAGTAGTAAGAATGCATCACTCAAATCTCCTTACCTACATGCCACTCTGCATTCCCGCCACCTTTCCCCAAAATCAAAAAGCGAAGTAAAAGAACAAACACAACCTTACTACTTCCTTTTAAGAGCCCTGGGGCTGCTGGGACTTATAGTGCCCAACCCATATCCCATTACAAAGGCAATTGAATTAAATAAGCAGTAAGGGAAAGCGTATTCTAGGCAGTCTCCCATCCAAGTACTAACTAGGCCCAACTCTGTAGCTTCTGAGATCAGGCGAGATCAGGCGTGAACAGGGTGGTATGGCCGTAAGTGAAAGCTGCTGCAAAAAGCCCCTATTTTAAGGTGAGGCACACTAAGTGCCATTATACTAGATAAGTAATGAATGAAATACAAAAAAAAATACTTCAAAATGAGCTACATTAAAGATAAGAGCATTAGTTAAGTAGTTAAAAACAGTCAAACTCTGTTTAAAGAACAGCTACTTTAAAGGCAATTGAATTAAATAAGCAGTAAGGAAAGCAAAGAGCTGGTCAAACTTTGGCCACACTAAGAGGGCCAGTGTATTAGATAAGTAGTGAAAAAACTCAAAACTTACAGCACCTGGTATTCCTAGGCAGTCTCCCATCCAAGTACTAACTAGGCCCAACTCTGCTTAGCTTCTGAGATCAGGCGAGATCAGGCGTGAACAGGGTGGTATGGCCGTAAGCGAAAGCTGCTGCAAAAGCCCCTATTTTAAGGTGAGGCACACTAAGTGCCATTATACTAGATAAGTAATGAATGAAATACAAAAAAAATACTTCAAAATGAGCTACATTAAAGATAAGAGCATTAGTTAAGTAGTTAAAAACAGTCAAACTCTGTTTAAAGAACAGCTACTTTAAAGGCAATTGAATTAAATAAGCAGTAAGGAAAGCAAAGAGAGCTGGTCAAACTTTGGCCACACTAAGGGCCAGTGTATTAGATAAGTAGTGAAAAAACTCAAAAACTTACAGCACCTGGTATTCCTAGGCAGTCTCCCATCCAAGTACTAACTAGGCCCAACTCTTAGCTTCTGAGATCAGGCGAGATCAGGCGTGAACAGGGTGGTATGGCCGTAAGCGAAAGCTGCTGCAAAAAGCCCCTATTTTAAGGTGAGGCACACTAAGTGCCATTATACTAGATAAGTAATGAATGAAATAAAAAAAATACTTCAAAATGAGCTACATTAAAGATAAGAGCATTAGTTAAGTAGTTAAAAACAGTCAAACTCTGTTTAAAGAACAGCTACTTTAAAGGCAATTGAATTAAATAAGCAGTAAGGAAAGCAAAGAGCTGGTCAAACTTTGGCCACACTAAGAGGCCAGTGTATTAGATAAGTAGTGAAAAAACTCAAAACTTACAGCACCTGGTATTCCTAGGCAGTCTCCCATCCAAGTACTAACTAGGCCCAACTCTGCTTAGCTTCTGAGATCAGGCGAGATGAGGCGTGAACAGGGTGGTATGGCCGTAAGCGAAAGCTGCTGCAAAAAGCCCCTATTTTAAGGTGAGGCACACTAAGTGCCATTATACTAGATAAGTAATGAATGAAATACAAAAAAAAAAATACTTCAAAATGAGCTACATTAAAGATAAGAGCATTAGTTAAGTAGTTAAAAACAGTCAAACTCTGTTTAAAGAACAGCTACTTTAAAGGCAATTGAATTAAATAAGCAGTAAGGAAAGCAAAGAGCTGGTCAAACTTTTGGCCACACTAAGAGGCCAGTGTATTAGATAAGTAGTGAAAAAACTCAAAAACTTACAGCACCTGGTATTCCTAGGCAGTCTCCCATCCAAGTACTAACTAGGCCCAACTCTGCTTAGCTTCTGAGATCAGGCGAGATCAGGCGTGAACAGGGTGGTATGGCCGTAAAAAGCGAAAGCTGCTGCAAAAAGCCCCTATTTTAAGGTGAGGCACACTAAGTGCCATTATACTAGATAAGTAATGAATGAAATACAAAAAAAAATACTTCAAAATGAGCTACATTAAAGATAAGAGCATTAGTTAAGTAGTTAAAAACAGTCAAACTCTGTTTAAAGAACAGCTACTTTAAAGGCAATTGAATTAAATAAGCAGTAAGGAAAGCAAAGAGCTGGTCAAACTTTGGCCACACTAAGGGCCAGTGTATTAGATAAGTAGTGAAAAAACTCAAAAACTTACAGCACCTGGTATTCCTAGGCAGTCTCCCATCCAAGTACTAACTAGGCCCAACTCTGTAGCTTCTGAGATCAGGCGAGATCAGGCGTGAACAGGGTGGTATGGCCGTAAGCGAAAGCTGCTGCAAAAAGCCCCTATTTTAAGGTGAGGCACACTAAGTGCCATTATACTAGATAAGTAATGAATGAAATACAAAAAAAAATACTTCAAAATGAGCTACATTAAAGATAAGAGCATTAGTTAAGTAGTTAAAAACAGTCAAACTCTGTTTAAAGAACAGCTACTTTAAAGGCAATTGAATTAAATAAGCAGTAAAGGAAAGCAAAGAGCTGGTCAAACTTTGGCCACACTAAGGGCCAGTGTATTAGATAAGTAGTGAAAAAACTCAAAAACTTACAGCACCTGGTATTCCTAGGCAGTCTCCCATCCAAGTACTAACTAGGCCCAACTCTGTAGCTTCTGAGATCAGGCGAGATCAGGCGTGAACAGGGTGGTATGGCCGTAAGCGAAAGCTGCTGCAAAAAGCCCCTATTTTAAGGTGAGGCACACTAAGTGCCATTATACTAGATAAGTAATGAATGAAATACAAAAAAATACTTCAAAATGAGCTACATTAAAGATAAGAGCATTAGTTAAGTAGTTAAAAACAGTCAAACTCTGTTTAAAGAACAGCTACTTTAAAGGCAATTGAATTAAATAAGCAGTAAGGGAAAGCAAAGAGCTGGTCAAACTTTGGCCACACTAAGGGCCAGTGTATTAGATAAGTAGTGAAAAAACTCAAAACTTACAGCACCTGGTATTCCTAGGCAGTCTCCCATCCAAGTACTAACTAGGCCCAACTCTGCTTAGCTTCTGAGATCAGGCGAGATCAGGCGTGAACAGGGTGGTATGGCCGTAGCGAAAGCTGCTGCAAAAAGCCCCCTATTTTAAGGTGAGGCACACTAAGTGCCATTATACTAGATAAGTAATGAATGAAATACAAAAAAAAAAAATACTTCAAAATGAGCTACATTAAAGATAAGAGCATTAGTTAAGTAGTTAAAAACAGTCAAACTCTGTTTAAAGAACAGCTACTTTAAAGGCAATTGAATTAAATAAGCAGTAAGGAAAGCAAAGAGCTGGTCAAACTTTGGCCACACTAAGGGCCAGTGTATTAGATAAGTAGTGAAAAAACTCAAAAACTTACAGCACCTGGTATTCCTAGGCAGTCTCCCATCCAAGTACTAACTAGGCCCAACTCTGCTTAGCTTCTGAGATCAGACGAGATCAGGCGTGAACAGGGTGGTATGGCCGTAAGCGAAAGCTGCTGCAAAAGCCCCTATTTTAAGGTGAGGCACACTAAGTGCCATTATACTAGATAAGTAATGAATGAAATAAAAAAAAATACTTCAAAATGAGCTACATTAAAGATAAGAGCATTAGTTAAGTAGTTAAAAACAGTCAAACTCTGTTTAAAGAACAGCTACTTTAAAGGCAATTGAATTAAATAAGCAGTAAGGAAAGCAAAGAGCTGGTCAAACTTTTGCCACACTAAGGGCCAGTGTATTAGATAAGTAGTGAAAAAACTCAAAAACTTACAGCACCTGGTATTCCTAGGCAGTCTCCCATCCAAGTACTAACTAGGCCCAACTCTGTAGCTTCTGAGATCAGGCGAGATCAGGCGTGAACAGGGTGGTATGGCCGTAAGCGAAAGCTGCTGCAAAAAGCCCCTATTTTAAGGTGAGGCACACTAAGTGCCATTATACTAGATAAGTAATGAATGAAATACAAAAAAAAAAAATACTTCAAAATGAGCTACATTAAAGATAAGAGCATTAGTTAAGTAGTTAAAAACAGTCAAACTCTGTTTAAAGAACAGCTACTTTAAAGGCAATTGAATTAAATAAGCAGTAAGGGAAAGCAAAGAGCTGGTCAAACTTTGGCCACACTAAGGGCCAGTGTATTAGATAAGTAGTGAAAAAACTCAAAAACTTACAGCACCTGGTATTCCTAGGCAGTCTCCCATCCAAGTACTAACTAGGCCCAACTCTGTAGCTTCTGAGATCAGGCGAGATCAGGCGTGAACAGGGTGGTATGGCCGTAAGCGAAAGCTGCTGCAAAAGCCCCTATTTTAAGGTGAGGCACACTAAGTGCCATTATACTAGATAAGTAATGAATGAAATACAAAAAAAAATACTTCAAAATGAGCTACATTAAAGATAAGAGCATTAGTTAAGTAGTTAAAAACAGTCAAACTCTGTTTAAGAACAGCTACTTTAAAGGCAATTGAATTAAATAAGCAGTAAGGAAAGCAAAGAGCTGGTCAAACTTTGGCCACACTAAGGCCAGTGTATTAGATAAGTAGTGAAAAAACTCAAAAACTTACAGCACCTGGTATTCCTAGGCAGTCTCCCATCCAAGTACTAACTAGGCCCAACTCTGCTTAGCTTCTGAGATCAGGCGAGATCAGGCGTGAACAGGGTGGGTATGGCCGTGCGAAAGCTGCTGCAAAAAGCCCCTATTTTAAGGTGAGGCACACTAAGTGCCATTATACTAGATAAGTAATGAATGAAATACAAAAAAAAAAATACTTCAAAATGAGCTACATTAAAGATAAGAGCATTAGTTAAGTAGTTAAAAACAGTCAAACTCTGTTTAAAGAACAGCTACTTTAAAGGCAATTGAATTAAATAAGCAGTAAAGGAAAGCAAAGAGCTGGTCAAACTTTGGCCACACTAAGGGCCAGTGTATTAGATAAGTAGTGAAAAAACTCAAAACTTACAGCACCTGGTATTCCTAGGCAGTCTCCCATCCAAGTACTAACTAGGCCCAACTCTGTAGCTTCTGAGATCAGGCGAGATCAGGCGTGAACAGGGTGGTATGGCCGTAAGCGAAAGCTGCTGCAAAAAGCCCCCTATTTTAAGGTGAGGCACACTAAGTGCCATTATACTAGATAAGTAATGAATGAAATACAAAAAAATGCTTCAAAATGAGCTACATTAAAGATAAGAGCATTAGTTAAGTAGTTAAAAACAGTCAAACTCTGTTTAAAGAACAGCTACTTTAAAGGCAATTGAATTAAATAAGCAGTAAGGAAAGCAAAGAGCTGGTCAAACTTTGGCCACACTAAGGGCCAGTGTATTAGATAAGTAGTGAAAAAACTCAAAAACTTACAGCACCTGGTATTCCTAGGCAGTCTCCCATCCAAGTACTAACTAGGCCCAACTCTGCTTAGCTTCTGAGATCAGGCGAGATCAGGCGTGAACAGGGTGGTATGGCCGTGCGAAAGCTGCTGCAAAAGCCCCTATTTTAAGGTGAGGCACACTAAGTGCCATTATACTAGATAAGTAATGAATGAAATACAAAAAAATACTTCAAAATGAGCTACATTAAAGATAAGAGCATTAGTTAAGTAGTTAAAAACAGTCAAACTCTGTTTAAAGAACAGCTACTTTAAAGGCAATTGAATTAAATAAGCAGTAAGGAAAGCAAAGAGCTGGTCAAACTTTGGCCACACTAAGGGCCAGTGTATTAGATAAGTAGTGAAAAAACTCAAAACTTACAGCACCTGGTATTCCTAGGCAGTCTCCCATCCAAGTACTAACTAGGCCCAACTCTGCTTAGCTTCTGAGATCAGGCGAGATCAGGCGTGAACAGGGTGGTATGGCCGTAAGCGAAAGCTGCTGCAAAAAGCCCCTATTTTAAGGTGAGGCACACTAAGTGCCATTATACTAGATAAGTAATGAATGAAATACAAAAAAAAAAATACTTCAAAATGAGCTACATTAAAGATAAGAGCATTAGTTAAGTAGTTAAAAACAGTCAAACTCTGTTTAAAGAACAGCTACTTTAAAGGCAATTGAATTAAATAAGCAGTAAGGAAAGCAAAGAGCTGGTCAAACTTTGGCCACACTAAGGGCCAGTGTATTAGATAAGTAGTGTGAAAAAACTCAAAAACTTACAGCACCTGGTATTCCTAGGCAGTCTCCCATCCAAGTACTAACTAGGCCCAACTCTGCTTAGCTTCTGAGATCAGGCGAGATCAGGCGTGAACAGGGTGGTATGGCCGTAAGCAAAAGCTGCTGCAAAAAGCCCCTATTTTAAGGTGAGGCACACTAAGTGCCATTATACTAGATAAGTAATGAATGAAATACAAAAAAAAATACTTCAAAATGAGCTACATTAAAGATAAGAGCATTAGTTAAGTAGTTAAAAACAGTCAAACTCTGTTTAAAGAACAGCTACTTTAAAGGCAATTGAATTAAATAAGCAGTAAGGGAAAGCAAAGAGCTGGTCAAACTTTGGCCACACTAAGAGGCCAGTGTATTAGATAAGTAGTGAAAAAACTCAAAAACTTACAGCACCTGGTATTCCTAGGCAGTCTCCCATCCAAGTACTAACTAGGCCCAACTCTGCTTAGCTTCTGAGATCAGGCGAGATCAGGCGTGAACAGGGTGGTATGGCCGTAAGCGAAAGCTGCTGCAAAAAGCCCTATTTTAAGGTGAGGCACACTAAGTGCCATTATACTAGATAAGTAATGAATGAAATATAAAAAAAAATACTTCAAAATGAGCTACATTAAAGATAAGAGCATTAGTTAAGTAGTTAAAAACAGTCAAACTCTGTTTAAAGAACAGCTACTTTAAAGGCAATTGAATTAAATAAGCAGTAAGGAAAGCAAAGAGCTGGTCAAACTTTGGCCACACTAAGGGCCAGTGTATTAGATAAGTAGTGAAAAAACTCAAAAACTTACAGCACCTGGTATTCCTAGGCAGTCTCCCATCCAAGTACTAACTAGGCCCAACTCTGCTTAGCTTCTGAGATCAGGCGAGATCAGGCGTGAACAGGGTGGTATGGCCCGTAAGCGAAAGCTGCTGCAAAAAGCCCCTATTTTAAGGTGAGGCACACTAAGTGCCATTATACTAGATAAGTAATGAATGAAATACAAAAAAAAAAATACTTCAAAATGAGCTACATTAAAGATAAGAGCATTAGTTAAAGTAGTTAAAAACAGTCAAACTCTGTTTAAAGAACAGCTACTTTAAAGGCAATTGAATTAAATAAGCAGTAAAGGAAAGCAAAGAGCTGGTCAAACTTTGGCCACACTAAGGGCCAGTGTATTAGATAAGTAGTGAAAAAACTCAAAAACTTACAGCACCTGGTATTCCTAGGCAGTCTCCCATCCAAGTACTAACTAGGCCCAACTCTGCTTAGCTTCTGAGATCAGGCGAGATCAGGCGTGAACAGGGTGGTATGGCCGTAAGCGAAAGCTGCTGCAAAAAGCCCCTATTTTAAGGTGAGGCACACTAAGTGCCATTATACTAGATAAGTAATGAATGAAATACAAAAAAATACTTCAAAATGAGCTACATTAAAGATAAGAGCATTAGTTAAGTAGTTAAAAACAGTCAAACTCTGTTTAAAGAACAGCTACTTTAAAGGCAATTGAATTAAATAAGCAGTAAGGAAAGCAAAGAGCTGGTCAAACTTTGGCCACACTAAGGGCCAGTGTATTAGATAAGTAGTGAAAAAACTCAAAACTTACAGCACCTGGTATTCCTAGGCAGTCTCCCATCCAAGTACTAACTAGGCCCAACTCTGCTTAGCTTCTGAGATCAGGCGAGATCAGGCGTGAACAGGGTGGTATGGCCGTAAGCGAAAGCTGCTGCAAAAAGCCCCTATTTTAAGGTGAGGCACACTAAGTGCCATTATACTAGATAAGTAATGAATGAAATACAAAAAAATACTTCAAAATGAGCTACATTAAAGATAGAGCATTAGTTAAGTAGTTAAAAACAGTCAAACTCTGTTTAAAGAACAGCTACTTTAAAGGCAATTGAATTAAATAAGCAGTAAGGAAAGAAAAAGAGCTGGTCAAACTTTGGCCACACTAAGGGCCAGTGTATTAGATAAGTAGTGAAAAAACTCAAAACTTACAGCACCTGGTATTCCTAGGCAGTCTCCCATCCAAGTACTAACTAGGCCCAACTCTGTAGCTTCTGAGATCAGGCGAGATCAGGCGTGAACAGGGTGGTATGGCCGTGTGAAAGCTGCTGCAAAAAGCCCCTATTTTAAGGTGAGGCACACTAAGTGCCATTATACTAGATAAGTAATGAATGAAATACAAAAAAATACTTCAAAATGAGCTACATTAAAGATAAGAGCATTAGTTAAGTAGTTAAAAACAGTCAAACTCTGTTTAAAGAACAGCTACTTTAAAGGCAATTGAATTAAATAAGCAGTAAAGGAAAGCAAAGAGCTGGTCAAACTTTGGCCACACTAAGGGCCAGTGTATTAGATAAGTAGTGAAAAAACTCAAAACTTACAGCACCTGGTATTCCTAGGCAGTCTCCCATCCAAGTACTAACTAGGCCCAACTCTGTAGCTTCTGAGATCAGGCGAGATCAGGCGTGAACAGGGTGGTATGGCCGTAAGCGAAAGCTGCTGCAAAAGCCCCTATTTTAAGGTGAGGCACACTAAGTGCCATTATACTAGATAAGTAATGAATGAAATACAAAAAAAAATACTTCAAAATGAGCTACATTAAAGATAAGAGCATTAGTTAAGTAGTTAAAAACAGTCAAACTCTGTTTAAAGAACAGCTACTTTAAAGGCAATTGAATTAAATAAGCAGTAAGGAAAGCAAAGAGCTGGTCAAACTTTGGCCACACTAAGGGCCAGTGTATTAGATAAGTAGTGAAAAAACTCAAAACTTACAGCACCTGGTATTCCTAGGCAGTCTCCCATCCAAGTACTAACTAGGCCCAACTCTGCTGTAGCTTCTGAGATCAGGCGAGATCAGGCGTGAACAGGGTGGTATGGCCGTAAGCGAAAGCTGCTGCAAAAAGCCCCTATTTTAAGGTGAGGCACACTAAGTGCCATTATACTAGATAAGTAATGAATGAAATACAAAAAAATACTTCAAAATGAGCTACATTAAAGATAAGAGCATTAGTTAAGTAGTTAAAAACAGTCAAACTCTGTTTAAAGAAACAGCTACTTTAAAGGCAATTGAATTAAATAAGCAGTAAGGAAAGCAAAGAGCTGGTCAAACTTTGGCCACACTAAGGCCAGTGTATTAGATAAGTAGTGAAAAAACTCAAAAACTTACAGCACCTGGTATTCCTAGGCAGTCTCCCATCCAAGTACTAACTAGGCCCAACTCTGCTTAGCTTCTGAGATCAGGCGAGATCAGGCGTGAACAGGGTGGTATGGCCGTAGCGAAAGCTGCTGCAAAAGCCCCTATTTTAAGGTGAGGCACACTAAGTGCCATTATACTAGATAAGTAATGAATGAAATAATAAAAAAAATACTTCAAAATGAGCTACATTAAAGATAAGAGCATTAGTTAAGTAGTTAAAAACAGTCAAACTCTGTTTAAAGAACAGCTACTTTAAAGGCAATTGAATTAAATAAGCAGTAAAGGAAAGCAAAGAGCTGGTCAAACTTTGGCCACACTAAGGGCCAGTGTATTAGATAAGTAGTGAAAAAACTCTCAAAAACTTACAGCACCTGGTATTCCTAGGCAGTCTCCCATCCAAGTACTAACTAGGCCCAACTCTGTAGCTTCTGAGATCAGGCGAGATCAGGCGTGAACAGGGTGGTATGGCCGTAAGCGAAAGCTGCTGCAAAAGCCCCTATTTTAAGGTGAGGCACACTAAGTGCCATTATACTAGATAAGTAATGAATGAAATACAAAAAAAATACTTCAAAATGAGCTACATTAAAGATAAGAGCATTAGTTAAGTAGTTAAAAACAGTCAAACTCTGTTTAAAGAACAGCTACTTTAAAGGCAATTGAATTAAATAAGCAGTAAGGAAAGCAAAGAGCTGGTCAAACTTTGGCCACACTAAAGGGCCAGTGTATTAGATAAGTAGTGAAAAAACTCAAAAACTTACAGCACCTGGTATTCCTAGGCAGTCTCCCATCCAAGTACTAACTAGGCCCAACTCTGCTTAGCTTCTGAGATCAGGCGAGATCAGGCGTGAACAGGGTGGTATGGCCGTAAGCGAAAGCTGCTGCAAAAGCCCCTATTTTAAGGTGAGGCACACTAAGTGCCATTATACTAGATAAGTAATGAATGAAATACAAAAAAATACTTCAAAATGAGCTACATTAAAGATAAGAGCATTAGTTAAGTAGTTAAAAACAGTCAAACTCTGTTTAAAGAACAGCTACTTTAAAGGCAATTGAATTAAATAAGCAGTAAGGAAAGCAAAGAGCTGGTCAAACTTTGGCCACACTAAAGGGCCAGTGTATTAGATAAGTAGTGAAAAAACTCAAAAACTTACAGCACCTGGTATTCCTAGGCAGTCTCCCATCCAAGTACTAACTAGGCCCAACTCTGCTTAGCTTCTGAGATCAGGCGAGATCAGGCGTGAACAGGGTGGTATGGCCGTAAGCGAAAGCTGCTGCAAAAAGCCCCTATTTTAAGGTGAGGCACACTAAGTGCCATTATACTAGATAAGTAATGAATGAAATACAAAAAATACTTCAAAATGAGCTACATTAAAGATAAGAGCATTAGTTAAGTAGTTAAAAACAGTCAAACTCTGTTTAAAGAACAGCTACTTTAAAGGCAATTGAATTAAATAAGCAGTAAGGGAAAGCAAAGAGCTGGTCAAACTTTGGCCACACTAAGGGCCAGTGTATTAGATAAGTAGTGAAAAAACTCAAAACTTACAGCACCTGGTATTCCTAGGCAGTCTCCCATCCAAGTACTAACTAGGCCCAACTCTGCTTAGCTTCTGAGATCAGGCGAGATCAGGCGTGAACAGGGTGGTATGGCCGTAAGAAAGCTGCTGCAAAAAGCCCCTATTTTTAAGGTGAGGCACACTAAGTGCCATTATACTAGATAAGTAATGAATGAAATACAAAAAAATACTTCAAAATGAGCTACATTAAAGATAAGAGCATTAGTTAAGTAGTTAAAAACAGTCAAACTCTGTTTAAAGAACAGCTACTTTAAAGGCAATTGAATTAAATAAGCGTAAGGAAAGCAAAGAGCTGGTCAAACTTTGGCCACACTAAGGGCCAGTGTATTAGATAAGTAGTGAAAAAACTCAAAAACTTACAGCACCTGGTATTCCTAGGCAGTCTCCCATCCAAGTACTAACTAGGCCCAACTCTGCTTAGCTTCTGAGATCAGGCGAGATCAGGCGTGAACAGGGTGGTATGGCCGTAAGTGAAAGCTGCTGCAAAAGCCCCTATTTTAAGGTGAGGCACACTAAGTGCCATTATACTAGATAAGTAATGAATGAAATACAAAAAAATACTTCAAAATGAGCTACATTAAAGATAAGAGCATTAGTTAAGTAGTTAAAAACAGTCAAACTCTGTTTAAAGAACAGCTACTTTAAAGGCAATTGAATTAAATAAGCAGTAAAGGAAAGCAAAGAGCTGGTCAAACTTTGGCCACACTAAGGGCCAGTGTATTAGATTAGATAAGTAGTGAAAAAACTCAAAAACTTACAGCACCTGGTATTCCTAGGCAGTCTCCCATCCAAGTACTAACTAGGCCCAACTCTGCTTAGCTTCTGAGATCAGGCGAGATCAGGCGTGAACAGGGTGGTATGGCCGTAAGCGAAAGCTGCTGCAAAAAGCCCCTATTTTAAGGTGAGGCACACTAAGTGCCATTATACTAGATAAGTAATGAATGAAATACAAAAAAAAATACTTCAAAATGAGCTACATTAAAGATAAGAGCATTAGTTAAGTAGTTAAAAACAGTCAAACTCTGTTTAAAGAACAGCTACTTTAAAGGCAATTGAATTAAATAAGCAGTAAGGGAAAGCAAAGAGCTGGTCAAACTTTGGCCACACTAAGGGCCAGTGTATTAGATAAGTAGTGAAAAAACTCAAAACTTACAGCACCTGGTATTCCTAGGCAGTCTCCCATCCAAGTACTAACTAGGCCCAACTCTGCTTAGCTTCTGAGATCAGGCGAGATCAGGCGTGAACAGGGTGGTATGGCCGTAAGCGAAAGCTGCTGCAAAAAGCCCCCTATTTTAAGGTGAGGCACACTAAGTGCCATTATACTAGATAAGTAATGAATGAAATACAAAAAAAATACTTCAAAATGAGCTACATTAAAGATAAGAGCATTAGTTAAGTAGTTAAAAACAGTCAAACTCTGTTTAAAGAACAGCTACTTTAAAGGCAATTGAATTAAATAAGCAGTAAGGGAAAGCAAAGAGCTGGTCAAACTTTGGCCACACTAAGGGCCAGTGTATTAGATAAGTAGTGAAAAAACTCAAAACTTACAGCACCTGGTATTCCTAGGCAGTCTCCCATCCAAGTACTAACTAGGCCCAACTCTGCTTAGCTTCTGAGATCAGGCGAGATCAGGCGTGAACAGGGTGGTATGGCCGTAAGCGAAAGCTGCTGCAAAAGCCCCTATTTTAAGGTGAGGCACACTAAGTGCCATTATACTAGATAAGTAATGAATGAAATACAAAAAATACTTCAAAATGAGCTACATTAAAGATAAGAGCATTAGTTAAGTAGTTAAAAACAGTCAAACTCTGTTTAAAGAACAGCTACTTTAAAGGCAATTGAATTAAATAAGCAGTAAAGGAAAGCAAAGAGCTGGTCAAACTTTGGCCACACTAAGGGCCAGTGTATTAGATAAGTAGTGAAAAAACTCAAAACTTACAGCACCTGGTATTCCTAGGCAGTCTCCCATCCAAGTACTAACTAGGCCCAACTCTGCTTAGCTTCTGAGATCAGGCGAGATCAGGCGTGAACAGGGTGGTATGGCCGTGAAAGCTGCTGCAAAAAGCCCCTATTTTAAGGTGAGGCACACTAAGTGCCATTATACTAGATAAGTAATGAATGAAATACAAAAAAAAATACTTCAAAATGAGCTACATTAAAGATAAGAGCATTAGTTAAGTAGTTAAAAACAGTCAAACTCTGTTTAAAGAACAGCTACTTTAAAGGCAATTGAATTAAATAAGCAGTAAGGAAAGCAAAGAGCTGGTCAAACTTTGGCCACACTAAGGGCCAGTGTATTAGATAAGTAGTGAAAAAACTCAAAAACTTACAGCACCTGGTATTCCTAGGCAGTCTCCCATCCAAGTACTAACTAGGCCCAACTCTGTAGCTTCTGAGATCAGGCGAGATCAGGCGTGAACAGGGTGGTATGGCCGTAAGCAAGCTGCTGCAAAAAGCCCCTATTTTAAGGTGAGGCACACTAAGTGCCATTATACTAGATAAGTAATGAATGAAATATAAAAAAAAATACTTCAAAATGAGCTACATTAAAGATAAGAGCATTAGTTAAGTAGTTAAAAACAGTCAAACTCTGTTTAAAGAACAGCTACTTTAAAGGCAATTGAATTAAATAAGCAGTAAGGAAAGCAAAGAGCTGGTCAAACTTTGGCCACACTAAGGGCCAGTGTATTAGATAAGTAGTGAAAAAACTCAAAAACTTACAGCACCTGGTATTCCTAGGCAGTCTCCCATCCAAGTACTAACTAGGCCCAACTCTGTAGCTTCTGAGATCAGGCGAGATCAGGCGTGAACAGGGTGGTATGGCCGTAAGCGAAAGCTGCTGCAAAAAGCCCCTATTTTAAGGTGAGGCACACTAAGTGCCATTATACTAGATAAGTAATGAATGAAATACAAAAAAATACTTCAAAATGAGCTACATTAAAGATAAGAGCATTAGTTAAGTAGTTAAAAACAGTCAAACTCTGTTTAAAGAACAGCTACTTTAAAGGCAATTGAATTAAATAAGCAGTAAGGAAAGCAAAGAGAGCTGGTCAAACTTTGGCCACACTAAGGGCCAGTGTATTAGATAAGTAGTGAAAAAACTCAAAACTTACAGCACCTGGTATTCCTAGGCAGTCTCCCATCCAAGTACTAACTAGGCCCAACTCTGCTTAGCTTCTGAGATCAGGCGAGATCAGGCGTGAACAGGGTGGTATGGCCGTAAGCGAAAGCTGCTGCAAAAAGCCCCTATTTTAAGTGAGGCACACTAAGTGCCATTATACTAGATAAGTAATGAATGAAATACAAAAAAAAAAATACTTCAAAATGAGCTACATTAAAGATAAGAGCATTAGTTAAGTAGTTAAAAACAGTCAAACTCTGTTTAAAGAACAGCTACTTTAAAGGCAATTGAATTAAATAAGCAGTAAAGGAAAGCAAAGAGCTGGTCAAACTTTGGCCACACTAAGGGCCAGTGTATTAGATAAGTAGTGAAAAAACTCAAAACTTACAGCACCTGGTATTCCTAGGCAGTCTCCCATCCAAGTACTAACTAGGCCCAACTCTGCTTAGCTTCTGAGATCAGGCGAGATCAGGCGTGAACAGGGTGGTATGGCCGTAAGCGAAAGCTGCTGCAAAAAGCCCCTATTTTAAGGTGAGGCACACTAAGTGCCATTATACTAGATAAGTAATGAATGAAATACAAAAAAAAATACTTCAAAATGAGCTACATTAAAGATAAGAGCATTAGTTAAGTAGTTAAAAACAGTCAAACTCTGTTTAAGAACAGCTACTTTAAAGGCAATTGAATTAAATAAGCAGTAAGGAAAGCAAAGAGCTGGTCAAACTTTGGCCACACTAAAGGCCAGTGTATTAGATAAGTAGTGAAAAAACTCAAAACTTACAGCACCTGGTATTCCTAGGCAGTCTCCCATCCAAGTACTAACTAGGCCCAACTCTGTAGCTTCTGAGATCAGGCGAGATCAGGCGTGAACAGGGTGGTATGGCCGTAAGCGAAAGCTGCTGCAAAAAGCCCCTATTTTAAGGTGAGGCACACTAAGTGCCATTATACTAGATAAGTAATGAATGAAATACAAAAAAAAATACTTCAAAATGAGCTACATTAAAGATAAGAGCATTAGTTAAGTAGTTAAAAACAGTCAAACTCTGTTTAAAGAACAGCTACTTTAAAGGCAATTGAATTAAATAAGCAGTAAGGAAAGCAAAGAGCTGGTCAAACTTTGGCCACACTAAGGGCCAGTGTATTAGATAAGTAGTGAAAAAACTCAAAAACTTACAGCACCTGGTATTCCTAGGCAGTCTCCCATCCAAGTACTAACTAGGCCCAACTCTGTAGCTTCTGAGATCAGGCGAGATCAGGCGTGAACAGGGTGGTATGGCCGTAAGCGAAAGCTGCTGCAAAAAGCCCCTATTTTAAGGTGAGGCACACTAAGTGCCATTATACTAGATAAGTAATGAATGAAATACAAAAAAATACTTCAAAATGAGCTACATTAAAGATAAGAGCATTAGTTAAGTAGTTAAAAACAGTCAAACTCTGTTTAAAGAACAGCTACTTTAAAGGCAATTGAATTAAATAAGCAGTAAGGAAAGCAAAGAGCTGGTCAAACTTTGGCCACACTAAGGGCCAGTGTATTAGATAAGTAGTGAAAAAACTCAAAACTTACAGCACCTGGTATTCCTAGGCAGTCTCCCATCCAAGTACTAACTAGGCCCAACTCTGCTTAGCTTCTGAGATCAGGCGAGATCAGGCGTGAACAGGGTGGTATGGCCGTAAGCGAAAGCTGCTGCAAAAGCCCCTATTTTAAGGTGAGGCACACTAAGTGCCATTATACTAGATAAGTAATGAATGAAATACAAAAAAAAAACTTCTTCAAAATGAGCTACATTAAAGATAAGAGCATTAGTTAAGTAGTTAAAAACAGTCAAACTCTGTTTAAAGAACAGCTACTTTAAAGGCAATTGAATTAAATAAGCAGTAAAGGAAAGCAAAGAGCTGGTCAAACTTTGGCCACACTAAGGGCCAGTGTATTAGATAAGTAGTGAAAAAACTCAAAACTTACAGCACCTGGTATTCCTAGGCAGTCTCCCATCCAAGTACTAACTAGGCCCAACTCTGTAGCTTCTGAGATCAGGCGAGATCAGGCGTGAACAGGGTGGTATGGCCGTAAGCGAAAGCTGCTGCAAAAAGCCCCTATTTTAAGGTGAGGCACACTAAGTGCCATTATACTAGATAAGTAATGAATGAAATACAAAAAAAATACTTCAAAATGAGCTACATTAAAGATAAGAGCATTAGTTAAGTAGTTAAAAACAGTCAAACTCTGTTTAAAGAACAGCTACTTTAAAGGCAATTGAATTAAATAAGCAGTAAGGAAAGCAAAGAGCTGGTCAAACTTTGGCCACACTAAGGGCCAGTGTATTAGATAAGTAGTGAAAAAACTCAAAACTTACAGCACCTGGTATTCCTAGGCAGTCTCCCATCCAAGTACTAACTAGGCCCAACTCTGCTTAGCTTCTGAGATCAGAGGCGAGATCAGGCGTGAACAGGGTGGTATGGCCGTAAGCGAAAGCTGCTGCAAAAAGCCCCCTATTTTAAGGTGAGGCACACTAAGTGCCATTATACTAGATAAGTAATGAATGAAATACAAAAAAAAAAAAAAAATACTTCAAAATGAGCTACATTAAAGATAAGAGCATTAGTTAAGTAGTTAAAAACAGTCAAACTCTGTTTAAAGAACAGCTACTTTAAAGGCAATTGAATTAAATAAGCAGTAAGGAAAGCAAAGAGCTGGTCAAACTTTGGCCACACTAAGGGCCAGTGTATTAGATAAGTAGTGAAAAAACTCAAAACTTACAGCACCTGGTATTCCTAGGCAGTCTCCCATCCAAGTACTAACTAGGCCCAACTCTGCTTAGCTTCTGAGATCAGACGAGATCAGGCGTGAACAGGGTGGTATGGCCGTAAGCGAAAGCTGCTGCAAAAAGCCCCCTATTTTAAGGTGAGGCACACTAAGTGCCATTATACTAGATAAGTAATGAATGAAATACAAAAAAATACTTCAAAATGAGCTACATTAAAGATAAGAGCATTAGTTAAGTAGTTAAAAACAGTCAAACTCTGTTTAAAGAACAGCTACTTTAAAGGCAATTGAATTAAATAAGCAGTAAGGGAAAGCAAAGAGCTGGTCAAACTTTGGCCACACTAAAGGCCAGTGTATTAGATAAGTAGTGAAAAAACTCAAAAACTTACAGCACCTGGTATTCCTAGGCAGTCTCCCATCCAAGTACTAACTAGGCCCAACTCTGCTTAGCTTCTGAGATCAGACGAGATCAGGCGTGAACAGGGTGGTATGGCCGTAAGCGAAAGCTGCTGCAAAAAGCCCCCTATTTTAAGGTGAGGCACACTAAGTGCCATTATACTAGATAAGTAATGAATGAAATACAAAAAAAAAAATACTTCAAAATGAGCTACATTAAAGATAAGAGCATTAGTTAAGTAGTTAAAAACAGTCAAACTCTGTTTAAAGAACAGCTACTTTAAAGGCAATTGAATTAAATAAGCAGTAAGGAAAGCAAAGAGCTGGTCAAACTTTGGCCACACTAAGGGCCAGTGTATTAGATAAGTAGTGAAAAAACTCAAAAACTTACAGCACCTGGTATTCCTAGGCAGTCTCCCATCCAAGTACTAACTAGGCCCAACTCTGCTTAGCTTCTGAGATCAGGCGAGATCAGGCGTGAACAGGGTGGTATGGCCGTAAGCGAAAGCTGCTGCAAAAAGCCCCTATTTTAAGGTGAGGCACACTAAGTGCCATTATACTAGATAAGTAATGAATGAAATACAAAAAAATACTTCAAAATGAGCTACATTAAAGATAAGAGCATTAGTTAAGTAGTTAAAAACAGTCAAACTCTGTTTAAAGAACAGCTACTTTAAAGGCAATTGAATTAAATAAGCAGTAAGGAAAGCAAAGAGCTGGTCAAACTTTGGCCACACTAAGGGCCAGTGTATTAGATAAGTAGTGAAAAAACTCAAAACTTACAGCACCTGGTATTCCTAGGCAGTCTCCCATCCAAGTACTAACTAGGCCCAACTCTGCTTAGCTTCTGAGATCAGGCGAGATCAGGCGTGAACAGGGTGGTATGGCCGTAAGCGAAAGCTGCTGCAAAAGCCCCTATTTTAAGGTGAGGCACACTAAGTGCCATTATACTAGATAAGTAATGAATGAAATACAAAAAAATACTTCAAAATGAGCTACATTAAAGATAAGAGCATTAGTTAAGTAGTTAAAAACAGTCAAACTCTGTTTAAAGAACAGCTACTTTAAAGGCAATTGAATTAAATAAGCAGTAAGGAAAGCAAAGAGCTGGTCAAACTTTGGCCACACTAAGGGCCAGTGTATTAGATAAGTAGTGAAAAAACTCAAAACTTACAGCACCTGGTATTCCTAGGCAGTCTCCCATCCAAGTACTAACTAGGCCCAACTCTCTGTAGCTTCTGAGATCAGGCGAGATCAGGCGTGAACAGGGTGGTATGGCCGTAAGCGAAAGCTGCTGCAAAAAGCCCCTATTTTAAGGTGAGGCACACTAAGTGCCATTATACTAGATAAGTAATGAATGAAATAATAAAAAAAAAATACTTCAAAATGAGCTACATTAAAGATAAGAGCATTAGTTAAGTAGTTAAAAACAGTCAAACTCTGTTTAAAGAACAGCTACTTTAAAGGCAATTGAATTAAATAAGCAGTAAAGGAAAGCAAAGAGCTGGTCAAACTTTGGCCACACTAAGGGCCAGTGTATTAGATAAGTAGTGAAAAAACTCAAAAACTTACAGCACCTGGTATTCCTAGGCAGTCTCCCATCCAAGTACTAACTAGGCCCAACTCTGCTTAGCTTCTGAGATCAGGCGAGATCAGGCGTGAACAGGGTGGTATGGCCGTAAGCGAAAGCTGCTGCAAAAAGCCCCTATTTTAGGTGAGGCACACTAAGTGCCATTATACTAGATAAGTAATGAATGAAATACAAAAAAAAAATACTTCAAAATGAGCTACATTAAAGATAAGAGCATTAGTTAAGTAGTTAAAAACAGTCAAACTCTGTTTAAAGAACAGCTACTTTAAAGGCAATTGAATTAAATAAGCAGTAAGGAAAGCAAAGAGCTGGTCAAACTTTGGCCACACTAAGGGCCAGTGTATTAGATAAGTAGTGAAAAAACTCAAAACTTACAGCACCTGGTATTCCTAGGCAGTCTCCCATCCAAGTACTAACTAGGCCCAACTCTGCTTAGCTTCTGAGATCAGGCGAGATCAGGCGTGAACAGGGTGGTATGGCCGTAAGCGTAGCGAAAGCTGCTGCAAAAAGCCCCTATTTTAAGGTGAGGCACACTAAGTGCCATTATACTAGATAAGTAATGAATGAAATACAAAAAAATACTTCAAAATGAGCTACATTAAAGATAAGAGCATTAGTTAAGTAGTTAAAAACAGTCAAACTCTGTTTAAAGAACAGCTACTTTAAAGGCAATTGAATTAAATAAGCAGTAAAGGAAAGCAAAGAGCTGGTCAAACTTTGGCCACACTAAAGGCCAGTGTATTAGATAAGTAGTGAAAAAACTCAAAACTTACAGCACCTGGTATTCCTAGGCAGTCTCCCATCCAAGTACTAACTAGGCCCAACTCTGCTTAGCTTCTGAGATCAGGCGAGATCAGGCGTGAACAGGGTGGTATGGCCGTAGCGAAAGCTGCTGCAAAAAGCCCCTATTTTAAGGTGAGGCACACTAAGTGCCATTATACTAGATAAGTAATGAATGAAATACAAAAAAATACTTCAAAATGAGCTACATTAAAGATAAGAGCATTAGTTAAGTAGTTAAAAACAGTCAAACTCTGTTTAAAGAACAGCTACTTTAAAGGCAATTGAATTAAATAAGCAGTAAGGAAAGCAAAGAGCTGGTCAAACTTTGGCCACACTAAGGGCCAGTGTATTAGATAAGTAGTGAAAAAACTCAAAACTTACAGCACCTGGTATTCCTAGGCAGTCTCCCATCCAAGTACTAACTAGGCCCAACTCTGCTTAGCTTCTGAGATCAGGCGAGATCAGGCGTGAACAGGGTGGTATGGCCGTAGCGAAAGCTGCTGCAAAAAGCCCCTATTTTAAGGTGAGGCACACTAAGTGCCATTATACTAGATAAGTAATGAATGAAATACAAAAAAATACTTCAAAAATGAGCTACATTAAAGATAAGAGCATTAGTTAAGTAGTTAAAAACAGTCAAACTCTGTTTAAAGAACAGCTACTTTAAAGGCAATTGAATTAAATAAGCAGTAAGGAAAGCAAAGAGCTGGTCAAACTTTGGCCACACTAAGGGCCAGTGTATTAGATAAGTAGTGAAAAAACTCAAAACTTACAGCACCTGGTATTCCTAGGCAGTCTCCCATCCAAGTACTAACTAGGCCCAACTCTGCTTAGCTTCTGAGATCAGGCGAGATCAGGCGTGAACAGGGTGGTATGGCCGTAAGCGAAAGCTGCTGCAAAAAGCCCCTATTTTAAGGTGAGGCACACTAAGTGCCATTATACTAGATAAGTAATGAATGAAATACAAAAAAAAATACTTCAAAATGAGCTACATTAAAGATAAGAGCATTAGTTAAGTAGTTAAAAACAGTCAAACTCTGTTTAAAGAACAGCTACTTTAAAGGCAATTGAATTAAATAAGCAGTAAGGGAAAGCAAAGAGCTGGTCAAACTTTGGCCACACTAAGGGCCAGTGTATTAGATAAGTAGTGAAAAAACTCAAAAACTTACAGCACCTGGTATTCCTAGGCAGTCTCCCATCCAAGTACTAACTAGGCCCAACTCTGTAGCTTCTGAGATCAGGCGAGATCAGGCGTGAACAGGGTGGTATGGCCGTAAGCGAAAGCTGCTGCAAAAAGCCCCTATTTTAAGGTGAGGCACACTAAGTGCCATTATACTAGATAAGTAATGAATGAAATACAAAAAATACTTCAAAATGAGCTACATTAAAGATAAGAGCATTAGTTAAGTAGTTAAAAACAGTCAAACTCTGTTTAAAGAACAGCTACTTTAAAGGCAATTGAATTAAATAAGCAGTAAAGGAAAGCAAAGAGCTGGTCAAACTTTGGCCACACTAAGGGCCAGTGTATTAGATAAGTAGTGAAAAAACTCAAAAACTTACAGCACCTGGTATTCCTAGGCAGTCTCCCATCCAAGTACTAACTAGGCCCAACTCTGCTTAGCTTCTGAGATCAGGCGAGAGATCAGGCGTGAACAGGGTGGTATGGCCGTGCGAAAGCTGCTGCAAAAAGCCCCTATTTTAAGGTGAGGCACACTAAGTGCCATTATACTAGATAAGTAATGAATGAAATACAAAAAAAAAAATACTTCAAAATGAGCTACATTAAAGATAAGAGCATTAGTTAAGTAGTTAAAAACAGTCAAACTCTGTTTAAAGAACAGCTACTTTAAAGGCAATTGAATTAAATAAGCAGTAAAGGAAAGCAAAGAGCTGGTCAAACTTTGGCCACACTAAGGGCCAGTGTATTAGATAAGTAGTGAAAAAACTCAAAACTTACAGCACCTGGTATTCCTAGGCAGTCTCCCATCCAAGTACTAACTAGGCCCAACTCTGCTTAGCTTCTGAGATCAGGCGAGATCAGGCGTGAACAGGGTGGTATGGCCGTAAGCGAAAGCTGCTGCAAAAAGCCCCTATTTTAAGGTGAGGCACACTAAGTGCCATTATACTAGATAAGTAATGAATGAAATACAAAAAAATACTTCAAAATGAGCTACATTAAAGATAAGAGCATTAGTTAAGTAGTTAAAAACAGTCAAACTCTGTTTAAAGAACAGCTACTTTAAAGGCAATTGAATTAAATAAGCAGTAAAGGAAAGCAAAGAGCTGGTCAAACTTTGGCCACACTAAGGGCCAGTGTATTAGATAAGTAGTGAAAAAACTCAAAACTTACAGCACCTGGTATTCCTAGGCAGTCTCCCATCCAAGTACTAACTAGGCCCAACTCTGCTTAGCTTCTGAGATCAGGCGAGATCAGGCGTGAACAGGGTGGTATGGCCGTAAGCGAAAGCTGCTGCAAAAAGCCCCTATTTTAAGGTGAGGCACACTAAGTGCCATTATACTAGATAAGTAATGAATGAAATACAAAAAAAAAAAAATACTTCAAAATGAGCTACATTAAAGATAAGAGCATTAGTTAAGTAGTTAAAAACAGTCAAACTCTGTTTAAAGAACAGCTACTTTAAAGGCAATTGAATTAAATAAGCAGTAAGGAAAGCAAAGAGCTGGTCAAACTTTGGCCACACTAAAGGCCAGTGTATTAGATAAGTAGTGAAAAAACTCAAAAACTTACAGCACCTGGTATTCCTAGGCAGTCTCCCATCCAAGTACTAACTAGGCCCAACTCTGCTTAGCTTCTGAGATCAGACGAGATCAGGCGTGAACAGGGTGGTATGGCCGTAAGCGAAAGCTGCTGCAAAAAGCCCCTATTTTAAGGTGAGGCACACTAAGTGCCATTATACTAGATAAGTAATGAATGAAATACAAAAAAAAATACTTCAAAATGAGCTACATTAAAGATAAGAGCATTAGTTAAGTAGTTAAAAACAGTCAAACTCTGTTTAAAGAACAGCTACTTTAAAGGCAATTGAATTAAATAAGCAGTAAGGGAAAGCAAAGAGCTGGTCAAACTTTGGCCACACTAAGGGCCAGTGTATTAGATAAGTAGTGAAAAAACTCAAAAACTTACAGCACCTGGTATTCCTAGGCAGTCTCCCATCCAAGTACTAACTAGGCCCAACTCTGCTTAGCTTCTGAGATCAGGCGAGATCAGGCGTGAACAGGGTGGTATGGCCGTAAGCGAAAGCTGCTGCAAAAAGCCCCTATTTTAAGGTGAGGCACACTAAGTGCCATTATACTAGATAAGTAATGAATGAAATACAAAAAAAAATACTTCAAAATGAGCTACATTAAAGATAAGAGCATTAGTTAAGTAGTTAAAAACAGTCAAACTCTGTTTAAAGAACAGCTACTTTAAAGGCAATTGAATTAAATAAGCAGTAAGGGAAAGCAAAGAGCTGGTCAAACTTTGGCCACACTAAGGGCCAGTGTATTAGATAAGTAGTGAAAAAACTCAAAAACTTACAGCACCTGGTATTCCTAGGCAGTCTCCCATCCAAGTACTAACTAGGCCCAACTCTGTAGCTTCTGAGATCAGGCGAGATCAGGCGTGAACAGGGTGGTATGGCCCGTAAGCGAAAGCTGCTGCAAAAGCCCCTATTTTAAGGTGAGGCACACTAAGTGCCATTATACTAGATAAGTAATGAATGAAATACAAAAAATACTTCAAAATGAGCTACATTAAAGATAAGAGCATTAGTTAAGTAGTTAAAAACAGTCAAACTCTGTTTAAAGAACAGCTACTTTAAAGGCAATTGAATTAAATAAGCAGTAAGGAAAGCAAAGAGCTGGTCAAACTTTGGCCACACTAAGGGCCAGTGTATTAGATAAGTAGTGAAAAAACTCAAAAACTTACAGCACCTGGTATTCCTAGGCAGTCTCCCATCCAAGTACTAACTAGGCCCAACTCTGTAGCTTCTGAGATCAGGCGAGATCAGGCGTGAACAGGGTGGTATGGCCGTGCGAAAGCTGCTGCAAAAGCCCCTATTTTAAGGTGAGGCACACTAAGTGCCATTATACTAGATAAGTAATGAATGAAATACAAAAAAAAATACTTCAAAATGAGCTACATTAAAGATAAGAGCATTAGTTAAGTAGTTAAAAACAGTCAAACTCTGTTTAAGAACAGCTACTTTAAAGGCAATTGAATTAAATAAGCAGTAAAGGAAAGCAAAGAGCTGGTCAAACTTTGGCCACACTAAGGGCCAGTGTATTAGATAAGTAGTGAAAAAACTCAAAACTTACAGCACCTGGTATTCCTAGGCAGTCTCCCATCCAAGTACTAACTAGGCCCAACTCTGTAGCTTCTGAGATCAGGCGAGATCAGGCGTGAACAGGGTGGTATGGCCGTGCGAAAGCTGCTGCAAAAAGCCCCTATTTTAAGGTGAGGCACACTAAGTGCCATTATACTAGATAAGTAATGAATGAAATACAAAAAAATACTTCAAAATGAGCTACATTAAAGATAAGAGCATTAGTTAAGTAGTTAAAAACAGTCAAACTCTGTTTAAAGAACAGCTACTTTAAAGGCAATTGAATTAAATAAGCAGTAAAGGAAAGCAAAGAGCTGGTCAAACTTTGGCCACACTAAGGGCCAGTGTATTAGATAAGTAGTGAAAAAACTCAAAAACTTACAGCACCTGGTATTCCTAGGCAGTCTCCCATCCAAGTACTAACTAGGCCCAACTCTGTAGCTTCTGAGATCAGGCGAGATCAGGCGTGAACAGGGTGGTATGGCCGTAAGCGAAAGCTGCTGCAAAAAGCCCCTATTTTAAGGTGAGGCACACTAAGTGCCATTATACTAGATAAGTAATGAATGAAATACAAAAAAATACTTCAAAATGAGCTACATTAAAGATAAGAGCATTAGTTAAGTAGTTAAAAACAGTCAAACTCTGTTTAAAGAACAGCTACTTTAAAGGCAATTGAATTAAATAAGCAGTAAAGGAAAGCAAAGAGCTGGTCAAACTTTGGCCACACTAAGGGCCAGTGTATTAGATAAGTAGTGAAAAAACTCAAAACTTACAGCACCTGGTATTCCTAGGCAGTCTCCCATCCAAGTACTAACTAGGCCCAACTCTGTAGCTTCTGAGATCAGGCGAGATCAGGCGTGAACAGGGTGGTATGGCCGTAAGCGAAAGCTGCTGCAAAAAGCCCCTATTTTAAGGTGAGGCACACTAAGTGCCATTATACTAGATAAGTAATGAATGAAATACAAAAAAATACTTCAAAATGAGCTACATTAAAGATAAGAGCATTAGTTAAGTAGTTAAAAACAGTCAAACTCTGTTTAAAGAACAGCTACTTTAAAGGCAATTGAATTAAATAAGCAGTAAAGGAAAGCAAAGAGCTGGTCAAACTTTGGCCACACTAAGGGCCAGTGTATTAGATAAGTAGTGAAAAAACTCAAAACTTACAGCACCTGGTATTCCTAGGCAGTCTCCCATCCAAGTACTAACTAGGCCCAACTCTGCTTAGCTTCTGAGATCAGACGAGATCAGGCGTGAACAGGGTGGTATGGCCGTAAGCGAAAGCTGCTGCAAAAAAACCCCTATTTTAAGGTGAGGCACACTAAGTGCCATTATACTAGATAAGTAATGAATGAAATACAAAAAAATACTTCAAAATGAGCTACATTAAAGATAAGAGCATTAGTTAAGTAGTTAAAAACAGTCAAACTCTGTTTTAAGAACAGCTACTTTAAAGGCAATTGAATTAAATAAGCAGTAAAGGAAAGCAAAGAGCTGGTCAAACTTTGGCCACACTAAGGGCCAGTGTATTAGATAAGTAGTGAAAAAACTCAAAAACTTACAGCACCTGGTATTCCTAGGCAGTCTCCCATCCAAGTACTAACTAGGCCCAACTCTGCTTAGCTTCTGAGATCAGACGAGATCAGGCGTGAACAGGGTGGTATGGCCGTAAGCGAAAGCTGCTGCAAAAGCCCCTATTTTAAGGTGAGGCACACTAAGTGCCATTATACTAGATAAGTAATGAATGAAATACAAAAAAAAAAAAAATACTTCAAAATGAGCTACATTAAAGATAAGAGCATTAGTTAAGTAGTTAAAAACAGTCAAACTCTGTTTAAAGAACAGCTACTTTAAAGGCAATTGAATTAAATAAGCAGTAAGGAAAGCAAAGAGCTGGTCAAACTTTGGCCACACTAAGGGCCAGTGTATTAGATAAGTAGTGAAAAAACTCAAAAACTTACAGCACCTGGTATTCCTAGGCAGTCTCCCATCCAAGTACTAACTAGGCCCAACTCTGTAGCTTCTGAGATCAGGCGAGATCAGGCGTGAACAGGGTGGTATGGCCGTAAGCGAAAGCTGCTGCAAAAAGCCCCTATTTTAAGGTGAGGCACACTAAGTGCCATTATACTAGATAAGTAATGAATGAATGAAATACAAAAAAATACTTCAAAATGAGCTACATTAAAGATAAGAGCATTAGTTAAGTAGTTAAAAACAGTCAAACTCTGTTTAAAGAACAGCTACTTTAAAGGCAATTGAATTAAATAAGCAGTAAGGAAAGCAAAGAGCTGGTCAAACTTTGGCCACACTAAGGGCCAGTGTATTAGATAAGTAGTGAAAAAACTCAAAAACTTACAGCACCTGGTATTCCTAGGCAGTCTCCCATCCAAGTACTAACTAGGCCCAACTCTGTAGCTTCTGAGATCAGGCGAGATCAGGCGTGAACAGGGTGGTATGGCCGTGTGAAAGCTGCTGCAAAAAGCCCCTATTTTAAGGTGAGGCACACTAAGTGCCATTATACTAGATAAGTAATGAATGAAATACAAAAAAATACTTCAAAATGAGCTACATTAAAGATAAGAGCATTAGTTAAGTAGTTAAAAACAGTCAAACTCTGTTTAAAGAACAGCTACTTTAAAGGCAATTGAATTAAATAAGCAGTAAGGGAAAGCAAAGAGCTGGTCAAACTTTGGCCACACTAAGGGCCAGTGTATTAGATAAGTAGTGAAAAAACTCAAAAACTTACAGCACCTGGTATTCCTAGGCAGTCTCCCATCCAAGTACTAACTAGGCCCAACTCTGCTTAGCTTCTGAGATCAGGCGAGATCAGGCGTGAACAGGGTGGTATGGCCGTGAAAGCTGCTGCAAAAAGCCCCTATTTTAAGGTGAGGCACACTAAGTGCCATTATACTAGATAAGTAATGAATGAAATACAAAAAAATACTTCAAAATGAGCTACATTAAAGATAAGAGCATTAGTTAAGTAGTTAAAAACAGTCAAACTCTGTTTAAAGAACAGCTACTTTAAAGGCAATTGAATTAAATAAGCAGTAAGGAAAGAAAAAAGAGCTGGTCAAACTTTGGCCACACTAAGGGCCAGTGTATTAGATAAGTAGTGAAAAAACTCAAAACTTACAGCACCTGGTATTCCTAGGCAGTCTCCCATCCAAGTACTAACTAGGCCCAACTCTGTAGCTTCTGAGATCAGGCGAGATCAGGCGTGAACAGGGTGGTATGGCCGTAAGCGAAAGCTGCTGCAAAAGCCCCTATTTTAAGGTGAGGCACACTAAGTGCCATTATACTAGATAAGTAATGAATGAAATACAAAAAAATACTTCAAAATGAGCTACATTAAAGATAAGAGCATTAGTTAAGTAGTTAAAAACAGTCAAACTCTGTTTAAAGAACAGCTACTTTAAAGGCAATTGAATTAAATAAGCAGTAAGGAAAGCAAAGAGCTGGTCAAACTTTGGCCACACTAAGGGCCAGTGTATTAGATAAGTAGTGAAAAAACTCAAAACTTACAGCACCTGGTATTCCTAGGCAGTCTCCCATCCAAGTACTAACTAGGCCCAACTCTGCTGTAGCTTCTGAGATCAGGCGAGATCAGGCGTGAACAGGGTGGTATGGCCGTAAGAAAGCTGCTGCAAAAAGCCCCTATTTTAAGGTGAGGCACACTAAGTGCCATTATACTAGATAAGTAATGAATGAAATACAAAAAAAAAAAAATACTTCAAAATGAGCTACATTAAAGATAAGAGCATTAGTTAAGTAGTTAAAAACAGTCAAACTCTGTTTAAAGAACAGCTACTTTAAAGGCAATTGAATTAAATAAGCAGTAAGGGAAAGCAAAGAGCTGGTCAAACTTTGGCCACACTAAGAGGCCAGTGTATTAGATAAGTAGTGAAAAAACTCAAAACTTACAGCACCTGGTATTCCTAGGCAGTCTCCCATCCAAGTACTAACTAGGCCCAACTCTGCTTAGCTTCTGAGATCAGGCGAGATCAGGCGTGAACAGGGTGGTATGGCCGTAAGCGAAAGCTGCTGCAAAAGCCCCTATTTTAAGGTGAGGCACACTAAGTGCCATTATACTAGATAAGTAATGAATGAAATACAAAAAAATACTTCAAAATGAGCTACATTAAAGATAAGAGCATTAGTTAAGTAGTTAAAAACAGTCAAACTCTGTTTAAAGAACAGCTACTTTAAAGGCAATTGAATTAAATAAGCAGTAAAGGAAAGCAAAGAGCTGGTCAAACTTTGGCCACACTAAGGGCCAGTGTATTAGATAAGTAGTGAAAAAACTCAAAAACTTACAGCACCTGGTATTCCTAGGCAGTCTCCCATCCAAGTACTAACTAGGCCCAACTCTGCTTAGCTTCTGAGATCAGACGAGATCAGGCGTGAACAGGGTGGTATGGCCGTAAGTGAAAGCTGCTGCAAAAAGCCCCCTATTTTAAGGTGAGGCACACTAAGTGCCATTATACTAGATAAGTAATGAATGAAATACAAAAAAATACTTCAAAATGAGCTACATTAAAGATAAGAGCATTAGTTAAGTAGTTAAAAACAGTCAAACTCTGTTTAAAGAACAGCTACTTTAAAGGCAATTGAATTAAATAAGCAGTAAGGAAAGCAAAGAGCTGGTCAAACTTTGGCCACACTAAGGGCCAGTGTATTAGATAAGTAGTGAAAAAACTCAAAAACTTACAGCACCTGGTATTCCTAGGCAGTCTCCCATCCAAGTACTAACTAGGCCCAACTCTGTAGCTTCTGAGATCAGGCGAGATCAGGCGTGAACAGGGTGGTATGGCCGTAAGCGAAAGCTGCTGCAAAAAGCCCCTATTTTAAGGTGAGGCACACTAAGTGCCATTATACTAGATAAGTAATGAATGAAATACAAAAAAATACTTCAAAATGAGCTACATTAAAGATAAGAGCATTAGTTAAGTAGTTAAAAACAGTCAAACTCTGTTTAAAGAACAGCTACTTTAAAGGCAATTGAATTAAATAAGCAGTAAGGGAAAGCAAAGAGCTGGTCAAACTTTGGCCACACTAAGGGCCAGTGTATTAGATAAGTAGTGAAAAAACTCAAAACTTACAGCACCTGGTATTCCTAGGCAGTCTCCCATCCAAGTACTAACTAGGCCCAACTCTGTAGCTTCTGAGATCAGGCGAGATCAGGCGTGAACAGGGTGGTATGGCCGTAAGCGAAAGCTGCTGCAAAAGCCCCTATTTTAAGGTGAGGCACACTAAGTGCCATTATACTAGATAAGTAATGAATGAAATACAAAAAAATACTTCAAAATGAGCTACATTAAAGATAAGAGCATTAGTTAAGTAGTTAAAAACAGTCAAACTCTGTTTAAAGAACAGCTACTTTAAAGGCAATTGAATTAAATAAGCAGTAAGGGAAAGCAAAGAGCTGGTCAAACTTTGGCCACACTAAGGGCCAGTGTATTAGATAAGTAGTGAAAAAACTCAAAAACTTACAGCACCTGGTATTCCTAGGCAGTCTCCCATCCAAGTACTAACTAGGCCCAACTCTGCTTAGCTTCTGAGATCAGACGAGATCAGGCGTGAACAGGGTGGTATGGCCGTAAGTGAAAGCTGCTGCAAAAAGCCCCCTATTTTAAGGTGAGGCACACTAAGTGCCATTATACTAGATAAGTAATGAATGAAATACAAAAAAATACTTCAAAATGAGCTACATTAAAGATAAGAGCATTAGTTAAGTAGTTAAAAACAGTCAAACTCTGTTTAAAGAACAGCTACTTTAAAGGCAATTGAATTAAATAAGCAGCAGTAAGGAAAGCAAAGAGCTGGTCAAACTTTGGCCACACTAAGGCCAGTGTATTAGATAAGTAGTGAAAAACTCAAAAACTTACAGCACCTGGTATTCCTAGGCAGTCTCCCATCCAAGTACTAACTAGGCCCAACTCTGTAGCTTCTGAGATCAGGCGAGATCAGGCGTGAACAGGGTGGTATGGCCGTAAGCGAAAGCTGCTGCAAAAGCCCCTATTTTAAGGTGAGGCACACTAAGTGCCATTATACTAGATAAGTAATGAATGAAATACAAAAAAAAATACTTCAAAATGAGCTACATTAAAGATAAGGCATTAGTTAAGTAGTTAAAAACAGTCAAACTCTGTTTAAAGAACAGCTACTTTAAAGGCAATTGAATTAAATAAGCAGTAAGGGAAAGCAAAGAGCTGGTCAAACTTTGGCCACACTAAGGGCCAGTGTATTAGATAAGTAGTGAAAAAACTCAAAACTTACAGCACCTGGTATTCCTAGGCAGTCTCCCATCCAAGTACTAACTAGGCCCAACTCTGTAGCTTCTGAGATCAGGCGAGATCAGGCGTGAACAGGGTGGTATGGCCGTAAGCGAAAGCTGCTGCAAAAGCCCCTATTTTAAGGTGAGGCACACTAAGTGCCATTATACTAGATAAGTAATGAATGAAATACAAAAAAAAATACTTCAAAATGAGCTACATTAAAGATAAGAGCATTAGTTAAGTAGTTAAAAACAGTCAAACTCTGTTTAAAGAACAGCTACTTTAAAGGCAATTGAATTAAATAAGCAGTAAGGAAAGCAAAGAGCTGGTCAAACTTTGGCCACACTAAGGGCCAGTGTATTAGATAAGTAGTGAAAAAACTCAAAAACTTACAGCACCTGGTATTCCTAGGCAGTCTCCCATCCAAGTACTAACTAGGCCCAACTCTGTAGCTTCTGAGATCAGGCGAGATCAGGCGTGAACAGGGTGGTATATGCCGTAAGTGAAAGCTGCTGCAAAAAGCCCCTATTTTAAGGTGAGGCACACTAAGTGCCATTATACTAGATAAGTAATGAATGAAATACAAAAAAATACTTCAAAATGAGCTACATTAAAGATAAGAGCATTAGTTAAGTAGTTAAAAACAGTCAAACTCTGTTTAAAGAACAGCTACTTTAAAGGCAATTGAATTAAATAAGCAGTAAAGGAAAGCAAAGAGCTGGTCAAACTTTGGCCACACTAAGGGCCAGTGTATTAGATAAGTAGTGAAAAAACTCAAAAACTTACAGCACCTGGTATTCCTAGGCAGTCTCCCATCCAAGTACTAACTAGGCCCAACTCTGCTTAGCTTCTGAGATCAGGCGAGATCAGGCGTGAACAGGGTGGTATGGCCGTGGCGAAAGCTGCTGCAAAAGCCCCTATTTTAAGGTGAGGCACACTAAGTGCCATTATACTAGATAAGTAATGAATGAAATACAAAAAAAAAAATACTTCAAAATGAGCTACATTAAAGATAAGAGCATTAGTTAAGTAGTTAAAAACAGTCAAACTCTGTTTAAAGAACAGCTACTTTAAAGGCAATTGAATTAAATAAGCAGTAAGGAAAGCAAAAGAGCTGGTCAAACTTTGGCCACACTAAGGGCCAGTGTATTAGATAAGTAGTGAAAAAACTCAAAAACTTACAGCACCTGGTATTCCTAGGCAGTCTCCCATCCAAGTACTAACTAGGCCCAACTCTGCTAGCTTCTGAGATCAGGCGAGATCAGGCGTGAACAGGGTGGTATGGCCGTGTGAAAGCTGCTGCAAAAGCCCCTATTTTAAGGTGAGGCACACTAAGTGCCATTATACTAGATAAGTAATGAATGAAATACAAAAAAATACTTCAAAATGAGCTACATTAAAGATAAGAGCATTAGTTAAGTAGTTAAAAACAGTCAAACTCTGTTTAAAGAACAGCTACTTTAAAGGCAATTGAATTAAATAAGCAGTAAGGAAAGCAAAGAGCTGGTCAAACTTTGGCCACACTAAGGGCCAGTGTATTAGATAAGTAGTGAAAAAACTCAAAACTTACAGCACCTGGTATTCCTAGGCAGTCTCCCATCCAAGTACTAACTAGGCCCAACTCTGCTTAGCTTCTGAGATCAGGCGAGATCAGGCGTGAACAGGGTGGTATGGCCGTAAGCGAAAGCTGCTGCAAAAAGCCCCTATTTTAAGGTGAGGCACACTAAGTGCCATTATACTAGATAAGTAATGAATGAAATAAAAAAAAATACTTCAAAATGAGCTACATTAAAGATAAGAGCATTAGTTAAGTAGTTAAAAACAGTCAAACTCTGTTTAAAGAACAGCTACTTTAAAGGCAATTGAATTAAATAAGCAGTAAGGAAAGCAAAGAGCTGGTCAAACTTTGGCCACACTAAGGGCCAGTGTATTAGATAAGTAGTGAAAAAAACTCAAAACTTACAGCACCTGGTATTCCTAGGCAGTCTCCCATCCAAGTACTAACTAGGCCCAACTCTGTAGCTTCTGAGATCAGGCGAGATCAGGCGTGAACAGTGGTGGTATGGCCGTAAGCGAAAGCTGCTGCAAAAAGCCCCTATTTTAAGGTGAGGCACACTAAGTGCCATTATACTAGATAAGTAATGAATGAAATACAAAAAAATACTTCAAAATGAGCTACATTAAAGATAAGAGCATTAGTTAAGTAGTTAAAAACAGTCAAACTCTGTTTAAAGAACAGCTACTTTAAAGGCAATTGAATTAAATAAGCAGTAAGGGAAAGCAAAGAGCTGGTCAAACTTTGGCCACACTAAGAGGCCAGTGTATTAGATAAGTAGTGAAAAAACTCAAAACTTACAGCACCTGGTATTCCTAGGCAGTCTCCCATCCAAGTACTAACTAGGCCCAACTCTGCTTAGCTTCTGAGATCAGGCGAGATCAGGCGTGAACAGGGTGGTATGGCCGTAAGCGAAAGCTGCTGCAAAAAGCCCCTATTTTAAGGTGAGGCACACTAAGTGCCATTATACTAGATAAGTAATGAATGAAATACAAAAAATACTTCAAAATGAGCTACATTAAAGATAAGAGCATTAGTTAAGTAGTTAAAAACAGTCAAACTCTGT
The DNA here is from genome assembly GCF_018831695.1 of Puntigrus tetrazona. NCBI lineage: Eukaryota > Metazoa > Chordata > Actinopteri > Cypriniformes > Cyprinidae > Puntigrus > Puntigrus tetrazona. The sequence goes on from NW_025048561.1 coordinate 62,051, forward strand.
TTAAAGAACAGCTACTTTAAAGGCAATTGAATTAAATAAGCAGTAAAGGAAAGCAAAGAGCTGGTCAAACTTTGGCCACACTAAGGGCCAGTGTATTAGATAAGTAGTGAAAAAACTCAAAACTTACAGCACCTGGTATTCCTAGGCAGTCTCCCATCCAAGTACTAACTAGGCCCAACTCTGCTTAGCTTCTGAGATCAGGCGAGATCAGGCGTGAACAGGGTGGTATGGCCGTAAGCGAAAGCTGCTGCAAAAGCCCCTATTTTAAGGTGAGGCACACTAAGTGCCATTATACTAGATAAGTAATGAATGAAATACAAAAAAAAAATACTTCAAAATGAGCTACATTAAAGATAAGAGCATTAGTTAAGTAGTTAAAAACAGTCAAACTCTGTTTAAAGAACAGCTACTTTAAAGGCAATTGAATTAAATAAGCAGTAAGGAAAGCAAAGAGCTGGTCAAACTTTGGCCACACTAAGGGCCAGTGTATTAGATAAGTAGTGAAAAAACTCAAAACTTACAGCACCTGGTATTCCTAGGCAGTCTCCCATCCAAGTACTAACTAGGCCCAACTCTCTTAGCTTCTGAGATCAGGCGAGATCAGGCGTGAACAGGGTGGTATGGCCGTAAGCGAAAGCTGCTGCAAAAAGCCCCCTATTTTAAGGTGAGGCACACTAAGTGCCATTATACTAGATAAGTAATGAATGAAATACAAAAAAAAATACTTCAAAATGAGCTACATTAAAGATAAGAGCATTAGTTAAGTAGTTAAAAACAGTCAAACTCTGTTTAAAGAACAGCTACTTTAAAGGCAATTGAATTAAATAAGCAGTAAGGGAAAGCAAAGAGCTGGTCAAACTTTGGCCACACTAAGGGCCAGTGTATTAGATAAGTAGTGAAAAAACTCAAAACTTACAGCACCTGGTATTCCTAGGCAGTCTCCCATCCAAGTACTAACTAGGCCCAACTCTGCTTAGCTTCTGAGATCAGGCGAGATCAGGCGTGAACAGGGTGGTATGGCCGTAAGCGAAAGCTGCTGCAAAAAGCCCCTATTTTAAGGTGAGGCACACTAAGTGCCATTATACTAGATAAGTAATGAATGAAATAAAAAAAATACTTCAAAATGAGCTACATTAAAGATAAGAGCATTAGTTAAGTAGTTAAAAACAGTCAAACTCTGTTTAAAGAACAGCTACTTTAAAGGCAATTGAATTAAATAAGCAGTAAAGGAAAGCAAAGAGCTGGTCAAACTTTGGCCACACTAAGGGCCAGTGTATTAGATAAGTAGTGAAAAAACTCAAAAACTTACAGCACCTGGTATTCCTAGGCAGTCTCCCATCCAAGTACTAACTAGGCCCAACTCTGTAGCTTCTGAGATCAGGCGAGATCAGGCGTGAACAGGGTGGTATGGCCGTAAGCGAAAGCTGCTGCAAAAAGCCCCTATTTTAAGGTGAGGCACACTAAGTGCCATTATACTAGATAAGTAATGAATGAAATACAAAAAAATACTTCAAAATGAGCTACATTAAAGATAAGAGCATTAGTTAAGTAGTTAAAAACAGTCAAACTCTGTTTAAAGAACAGCTACTTTAAAGGCAATTGAATTAAATAAGCAGTAAGGAAAGCAAAGAGCTGGTCAAACTTTGGCCACACTAAGGGCCAGTGTATTAGATAAGTAGTGAAAAAACTCAAAACTTACAGCACCTGGTATTCCTAGGCAGTCTCCCATCCAAGTACTAACTAGGCCCAACTCTGCTTAGCTTCTGAGATCAGGCGAGATCAGGCGTGAACAGGGTGGTATGGCCGTAAGCGAAAGCTGCTGCAAAAAGCCCCTATTTTAAGGTGAGGCACACTAAGTGCCATTATACTAGATAGTAATGAATGAAATACAAAAAAAAAAATACTTCAAAATGAGCTACATTAAAGATAAGAGCATTAGTTAAGTAGTTAAAAACAGTCAAACTCTGTTTAAAGAACAGCTACTTTAAAGGCAATTGAATTAAATAAGCAGTAAGGGAAAGCAAAGAGCTGGTCAAACTTTGGCCACACTAAGAGACCAGTGTATTAGATAAGTAGTGAAAAAACTCAAAACTTACAGCACCTGGTATTCCTAGGCAGTCTCCCATCCAAGTACTAACTAGGCCCAACTCTGCTTAGCTTCTGAGATCAGGCGAGATCAGGCGTGAACAGGGTGGTATGGCCGTAAGCGAAAGCTGCTGCAAAAAGCCCCTATTTTAAGGTGAGGCACACTAAGTGCCATTATACTAGATAAGTAATGAATGAAATAAAAAAAAATACTTCAAAATGAGCTACATTAAAGATAAGAGCATTAGTTAAGTAGTTAAAAACAGTCAAACTCTGTTTAAAGAACAGCTACTTTAAAGGCAATTGAATTAAATAAGCAGTAAGGAAAGCAAAGAGCTGGTCAAACTTTGGCCACACTAAGGGCCAGTGTATTAGATAAGTAGTGAAAAAACTCAAAACTTACAGCACCTGGTATTCCTAGGCAGTCTCCCATCCAAGTACTAACTAGGCCCAACTCTGTAGCTTCTGAGATCAGGCGAGATCAGGCGTGAACAGGGTGGTATGGCCGTAAGCGAAAGCTGCTGCAAAAAGCCCCTATTTTAAGGTGAGGCACACTAAGTGCCATTATACTAGATAAGTAATGAATGAAATACAAAAAAATACTTCAAAATGAGCTACATTAAAGATAAGAGCATTAGTTAAGTAGTTAAAAACAGTCAAACTCTGTTTAAAGAACAGCTACTTTAAAGGCAATTGAATTAAATAAGCAGTAAAGGAAAGCAAAGAGCTGGTCAAACTTTGGCCACACTAAGGGCCAGTGTATTAGATAAGTAGTGAAAAAACTCAAAAACTTACAGCACCTGGTATTCCTAGGCAGTCTCCCATCCAAGTACTAACTAGGCCCAACTCTCTTAGCTTCTGAGATCAGGCGAGATCAGGCGTGAACAGGGTGGTATGGCCGTAAGCGAAAGCTGCTGCAAAAAGCCCTATTTTAAGGTGAGGCACACTAAGTGCCATTATACTAGATAAGTAATGAATGAAATACAAAAAAAAAAATACTTCAAAATGAGCTACATTAAAGATAAGAGCATTAGTTAAGTAGTTAAAAACAGTCAAACTCTGTTTAAAGAACAGCTACTTTAAAGGCAATTGAATTAAATAAGCAGTAAGGAAAGCAAAGAGCTGGTCAAACTTTGGCCACACTAAGGGCCAGTGTATTAGATAAGTAGTGAAAAAACTCAAAACTTACAGCACCTGGTATTCCTAGGCAGTCTCCCATCCAAGTACTAACTAGGCCCAACTCTGCTTAGCTTCTGAGATCAGGCGAGATCAGGCGTGAACAGGGTGGTATGGCCGTAGCGAAAGCTGCTGCAAAAAGCCCCTATTTTAAGGTGAGGCACACTAAGTGCCATTATACTAGATAAGTAATGAATGAAATACAAAAAAATACTTCAAAATGAGCTACATTAAAGATAAGAGCATTAGTTAAGTAGTTAAAAACAGTCAAACTCTGTTTAAAGAACAGCTACTTTAAAGGCAATTGAATTAAATAAGCAGTAAGGGAAAGCAAAGAGCTGGTCAAACTTTGGCCACACTAAGGGCCAGTGTATTAGATAAGTAGTGAAAAAACTCAAAAACTTACAGCACCTGGTATTCCTAGGCAGTCTCCCATCCAAGTACTAACTAGGCCCAACTCTGCTTAGCTTCTGAGATCAGACGAGATCAGGCGTGAACAGGGTGGTATGGCCGTAAGCGAAAGCTGCTGCAAAAAGCCCCCTATTTTAAGGTGAGGCACACTAAGTGCCATTATACTAGATAAGTAATGAATGAAATACAAAAAAAAAATACTTCAAAATGAGCTACATTAAAGATAAGAGCATTAGTTAAGTAGTTAAAAACAGTCAAACTCTGTTTAAAGAACAGCTACTTTAAAGGCAATTGAATTAAATAAGCAGTAAGGGAAAGCAAAGAGCTGGTCAAACTTTGGCCACACTAAGGGCCAGTGTATTAGATAAGTAGTGAAAAAACTCAAAAACTTACAGCACCTGGTATTCCTAGGCAGTCTCCCATCCAAGTACTAACTAGGCCCAACTCTGCTTAGCTTCTGAGATCAGACGAGATCAGGCGTGAACAGGGTGGTATGGCCGTAAGCGAAAGCTGCTGCAAAAGCCCCTATTTTAAGGTGAGGCACACTAAGTGCCATTATACTAGATAAGTAATGAATGAAATACAAAAAAATACTTCAAAATGAGCTACATTAAAGATAAGAGCATTAGTTAAGTAGTTAAAAACAGTCAAACTCTGTTTAAAGAACAGCTACTTTAAAGGCAATTGAATTAAATAAGCAGTAAAGGAAAGCAAAGAGCTGGTCAAACTTTGGCCACACTAAAGTCCAGTGTATTAGATAAGTAGTGAAAAAACTCAAAAACTTACAGCACCTGGTATTCCTAGGCAGTCTCCCATCCAAGTACTAACTAGGCCCAACTCTGCTTAGCTTCTGAGATCAGGCGAGATCAGGCGTGAACAGGGTGGTATGGCCGTAGCGAAAGCTGCTGCAAAAAGCCCCTATTTTAAGGTGAGGCACACTAAGTGCCATTATACTAGATAAGTAATGAATGAAATACAAAAAAAAAAAAATACTTCAAAATGAGCTACATTAAAGATAAGAGCATTAGTTAAGTAGTTAAAAACAGTCAAACTCTGTTTAAAGAACAGCTACTTTAAAGGCAATTGAATTAAATAAGCAGTAAGGAAAGCAAAGAGCTGGTCAAACTTTGGCCACACTAAGGGCCAGTGTATTAGATAAGTAGTGAAAAAACTCAAAACTTACAGCACCTGGTATTCCTAGGCAGTCTCCCATCCAAGTACTAACTAGGCCCAACTCTGTAGCTTCTGAGATCAGGCGAGATCAGGCGTGAACAGGGTGGTATGGCGTAAGCGAAAGCTGCTGCAAAAAGCCCCTATTTTAAGGTGAGGCACACTAAGTGCCATTATACTAGATAAGTAATGAATGAAATACAAAAAAAAAATACTTCAAAATGAGCTACATTAAAGATAAGAGCATTAGTTAAGTAGTTAAAAACAGTCAAACTCTGTTTAAAGAACAGCTACTTTAAAGGCAATTGAATTAAATAAGCAGTAAGGAAAGCAAAGAGCTGGTCAAACTTTGGCCACACTAAGGGCCAGTGTATTAGATAAGTAGTGAAAAAACTCAAAACTTACAGCACCTGGTATTCCTAGGCAGTCTCCCATCCAAGTACTAACTAGGCCCAACTCTGCTTAGCTTCTGAGATCAGACGAGATCAGGCGTGAACAGGGTGATATGGCCGTAAGTAAAGCTGCTGCAAAAAGCCCTATTTTTAAGGTGAGGCACACTAAGTGCCATTATACTAGATAAGTAATGAATGAAATACAAAAAAAAATACTTCAAAATGAGCTACATTAAAGATAAGAGCATTAGTTAAGTAGTTAAAAACAGTCAAACTCTGTTTAAAGAACAGCTACTTTAAAGGCAATTGAATTAAATAAGCAGTAAGGGAAAGCAAAGAGCTGGTCAAACTTTGGCCACACTAAGGGCCAGTGTATTAGATAAGTAGTGAAAAAACTCAAAACTTACAGCACCTGGTATTCCTAGGCAGTCTCCCATCCAAGTACTAACTAGGCCCAACTCTGCTTAGCTTCTGAGATCAGGCGAGATCAGGCGTGAACAGGGTGGTATGGCCGTAAGCGAAAGCTGCTGCAAAAAGCCCCTATTTTAAGGTGAGGCACACTAAGTGCCATTATACTAGATAAGTAATGAATGAAATACAAAAAAATACTTCAAAATGAGCTACATTAAAGATAAGAGCATTAGTTAAGTAGTTAAAAACAGTCAAACTCTGTTTAAAGAACAGCTACTTTAAAGGCAATTGAATTAAATAAGCAGTAAGGAAAGCAAAAGAGCTGGTCAAACTTTGGCCACACTAAGGGCCAGTGTATTAGATAAGTAGTGAAAAAACTCAAAAACTTACAGCACCTGGTATTCCTAGGCAGTCTCCCATCCAAGTACTAACTAGGCCCAACTCTGCTAGCTTCTGAGATCAGGCGAGATCAGGCGTGAACAGGGTGGTATGGCCGTAAGCGAAAGCTGCTGCAAAAGCCCCTATTTTAAGGTGAGGCACACTAAGTGCCATTATACTAGATAAGTAATGAATGAAATACAAAAAAAAAAATACTTCAAAATGAGCTACATTAAAGATAAGAGCATTAGTTAAGTAGTTAAAAACAGTCAAACTCTGTTTAAAGAACAGCTACTTTAAAGGCAATTGAATTAAATAAGCAGTAAAGGAAAGCAAAGAGCTGGTCAAACTTTGGCCACACTAAGGGCCAGTGTATTAGATAAGTAGTGAAAAAACTCAAAAACTTACAGCACCTGGTATTCCTAGGCAGTCTCCCATCCAAGTACTAACTAGGCCCAACTCTGTAGCTTCTGAGATCAGGCGAGATCAGGCGTGAACAGGGTGGTATGGCCGTAGCGAAAGCTGCAAAAAGCCCCTATTTTAAGGTGAGGCACACTAAGTGCCATTATACTAGATAAGTAATGAATGAAATACAAAAAAATACTTCAAAATGAGCTACATTAAAGATAAGAGCATTAGTTAAGTAGTTAAAAACAGTCAAACTCTGTTTAAAGAACAGCTACTTTAAAGGCAATTGAATTAAATAAGCAGTAAGGAAAGCAAAGAGCTGGTCAAACTTTGGCCACACTAAGGGCCAGTGTATTAGATAAGTAGTGAAAAAACTCAAAAACTTACAGCACCTGGTATTCCTAGGCAGTCTCCCATCCAAGTACTAACTAGGCCCAACTCTGCTAGCTTCTGAGATCAGGCGAGATCAGGCGTGAACAGGGTGGTATGGCCGTAGCGAAAGCTGCTGCAAAAGCCCCTATTTTAAGGTGAGGCACACTAAGTGCCATTATACTAGATAAGTAATGAATGAAATACAAAAAAAAAAATACTTCAAAATGAGCTACATTAAAGATAAGAGCATTAGTTAAGTAGTTAAAAACAGTCAAACTCTGTTTAAAGAACAGCTACTTTAAAGGCAATTGAATTAAATAAGCAGTAAGGAAAGCAAAGAGCTGGTCAAACTTTGGCCACACTAAGGGCCAGTGTATTAGATAAGTAGTGAAAAAACTCAAAACTTACAGCACCTGGTATTCCTAGGCAGTCTCCCATCCAAGTACTAACTAGGCCCAACTCTGCTTAGCTTCTGAGATCAGGCGAGATCAGGCGTGAACAGGGTGGTATGGCCGTAAGCGAAAGCTGCTGCAAAAAGCCCCTATTTTAAGGTGAGGCACACTAAGTGCCATTATACTAGATAAGTAATGAATGAAATACAAAAAAAAAATACTTCAAAATGAGCTACATTAAAGATAAGAGCATTAGTTAAGTAGTTAAAAACAGTCAAACTCTGTTTAAAGAACAGCTACTTTAAAGGCAATTGAATTAAATAAGCAGTAAGGAAAGCAAAGAGCTGGTCAAACTTTGGCCACACTAAGAGGCCAGTGTATTAGATAAGTAGTGAAAAAACTCAAAACTTACAGCACCTGGTATTCCTAGGCAGTCTCCCATCCAAGTACTAACTAGGCCCAACTCTGTAGCTTCTGAGATCAGGCGAGATCAGGCGTGAACAGGGTGGTATGGCCGTAAGCGAAAGCTGCTGCAAAAAGCCCCCTATTTTAAGGTGAGGCACACTAAGTGCCATTATACTAGATAAGTAATGAATGAAATACAAAAAAAAATACTTCAAAATGAGCTACATTAAAGATAAGAGCATTAGTTAAGTAGTTAAAAACAGTCAAACTCTGTTTAAAGAACAGCTACTTTAAAGGCAATTGAATTAAATAAGCAGTAAGGAAAGCAAAAGAGCTGGTCAAACTTTGGCCACACTAAGGGCCAGTGTATTAGATAAGTAGTGAAAAAACTCAAAACTTACAGCACCTGGTATTCCTAGGCAGTCTCCCATCCAAGTACTAACTAGGCCCAACTCTGTAGCTTCTGAGATCAGGCGAGATCAGGCGTGAACAGGGTGGTATGGCCGTAAGTGAAAGCTGCTGCAAAAGCCCCTATTTTAAGGTGAGGCACACTAAGTGCCATTATACTAGATAAGTAATGAATGAAATACAAAAAAAATACTTCAAAATGAGCTACATTAAAGATAAGGCATTAGTTAAGTAGTTAAAAACAGTCAAACTCTGTTTAAAGAACAGCTACTTTAAAGGCAATTGAATTAAATAAGCAGTAAGGGAAAGCAAAGAGCTGGTCAAACTTTGGCCACACTAAGGGCCAGTGTATTAGATAAGTAGTGAAAAAACTCAAAAACTTACAGCACCTGGTATTCCTAGGCAGTCTCCCATCCAAGTACTAACTAGGCCCAACTCTGCTTAGCTTCTGAGATCAGGCGAGATCAGGCGTGAACAGGTGGTGGTATGGCCGTAGCGAAAGCTGCTGCAAAAAGCCCCTATTTTAAGGTGAGGCACACTAAGTGCCATTATACTAGATAAGTAATGAATGAAATACAAAAAAATACTTCAAAATGAGCTACATTAAAGATAAGAGCATTAGTTAAGTAGTTAAAAACAGTCAAACTCTGTTTAAAGAACAGCTACTTTAAAGGCAATTGAATTAAATAAGCAGTAAGGAAAAAAAGAGCTGGTCAAACTTTGGCCACACTAAGGGCCAGTGTATTAGATAAGTAGTGAAAAAACTCAAAACTTACAGCACCTGGTATTCCTAGGCAGTCTCCCATCCAGAAGTACTAACTGGGCGTGAACAGGGTGATATGGCCGTAGTGAAAGCTGCTGCAAAAAGCCCCTATTTTAAAGGTGAGGCACACTAAGTGCCATTATACTAGATAAGTAATGAATGAAATACAAAAAAAAATACTTCAAAATGAGCTACATTAAAGATAAGAGCATTAGTATACAGTGACCAAACCACCCACAATCCCAGCCACCTTACCACTGTCATCCACACTGTGAGAGGCAACCCGATAACCACACCCGGCTAAACAAAACACAATTAACAGTGGGCAATACAAGGTACAGGGACATAAAATCAACAACCAAACACATTCACTAGTACCTCAATCTCTACCACTCCGGATCTCACATTTACAAACAAAGATAATAAAGCGAAACAAAACAATATTTTAACCATAAAAGCAGTAACCATGCATCCCTAAAAAGGAAACAGTCTATTACAAACAGAAAAATCAAAAAGAATTAGAGACATTCATTAAATAAGATGCACTCACTTTCCAATTTAAAAATAAATAAAACCCTTTTTTCATTAAAACGTTAAATACCTTTCACATCCACTATTTCGACAAGATGGTCAGGCCACAGTCAGGCAATACTCCAGTCACACCACTAAAATAAAAAGTCAGATAATTTAATTAAAACAAAACACCTATAAACAAAATCAATATGACCAGACTTCTACCTACTATTAGTGGTACAGCATATTCTCAGTTCTCCATAGCGCTCCCATGATATTTGGCGGCAATGATTATCTGCGCTCATATCCCCAAAGTAACATCTACCACAACATCAATTCATTATGCAATCGATAAAACTAACAAAGTAGTAAGAATGCATCACTCAAATCTCCTTACCTACATGCCACTCTACATTTCCCGCCACCTTTCCCCAAAATCAGAAAAACGGAGAGTAAAAAGAACAAACACAACCTTACTACTTCCTTTTAAAGAGCCCTGGGGCTGCTGGGACTTGTAAGTGCCCAACCCATATCCATTACAATCTACCCCTTCAATTTAAATCGCCGTCCCGTCGATTACATTAGCCCCCTACAACCATGGGCGAAACACTACGGTGGGGTTATCATTGGACAACCCCATCATAAGAGGAGTAACGGACCATTTAACTGAGTTTCACTAATGCATACAGGCCTGGGGAGATGATATGGGTTTAGAATGGCATCCAGCTGCTACCCTTCTTATGCGCCTTACTACCGCTTCATGTTGTGAAGGAAGATGGGCTTCAACATCACCTACTGCAGTCAGGACGAATTGCTATCTTCCTGCAAAGATTGAGGTCTGGACCCGAAGTTGAGCTTTATCTTGAGTAGATACACTCCCAGGCATCAATGAAATCATTACCATGTCTTCATCTGCTTCTCTAGCAGTGTCTGATGATCAACTAAATTAGGGAGGCCAGGGTCATCTGGAGAGACATAGGCTGGGCGCGCAGTCGGAGCGATGAATGTTTCTGATCCATCACTCCATCTGCCGGTGCGACAGCATACACAGCTCCATGTCCATCTGAACATCGAATCACTTTATAAGGAGGTTGAATCCCATGCATCTTGGATCTTATTTCTACCCTTGAAGTTATGTGCTCTCGATACACCACCTGCCCCTCACTTAACTTTTCATGTCGCACCTGAAGATCATTTAGTCGAGCTCGGTATTCTGTAGCATACTGAAGGCGTTCTCGAGCCTTAGTAAATATTCTTTCCAAATTATTTTGTGGTCCACAACCCACTCCGCATCACTCTGGACATGACTATCCAGTCCCAGCAGAAAGTCAACAGGCAAATGGGGCTCTTGTCGAACATGAGGACATAAAGGCGTACCCAGTAGACTGGTGTTCTGTGGTATTATATGCAAAAACCACCTGAGCAAGATGATCTGGCCAATGGCGTTTTCCTCTGGAGGTAATGTGCGCAGCAAATCATGCATTGTTCTATTAAAAGCGTTCACATTGACCATTCCCTTGAAGTCGATAAGAGGGGTGGTGCGAGTTTTGAAATAGCATACAATCTGCATAATTCTTGAATCAGCTTACTTTCAAAGCACCGCCCCTGATCTGAATGAAGTTGTCGTGGTACTCCAAATAAAGTAAAACCAACGTTCCACTAAAACCGTGCCACTGTTGCTGCTGTTTGGTCTTTAGTTGGGATAGCTTGTGTGAACTTAGAAAATACATCAGTTAACACCAATACATTTTCAAGTCCATTTGGCGCAGAGTTCCAACAATGTAAAATCCACGGCCAAAATGTCTAGCGGTCTTTCTGCTGTCAGGTGTCCCATAAAGCTACGTGCTTTTAGTGCACTTTCCACTTTAGCTAGGGTGCAGCGCTGGCATTTCTTACACCATTCCTCAATGAACTTAAACATACTCGGCCAATAACACAGAGTTCTCACTAAACTTGCTGTCCGCTCAATTCCTTGATGGCCATGATCATCATGCAAGCTTGTGAGGACCCTTTCCCTGAGGACAGCTGGTAAAACAACCTGAATCTCTCTGTGTTCATCCTGGGGACAGAATCTCCCGATACAGCACCCCCTCCATCTTCACCAGCTTCCCCCACTGCCGCACCAATTCAAGCACCGCTGGTGACTCTACCGCTCTCTCCTGAGCATCTGGGGTCTTTGACGATCCCAATACACAGGAATCGCCCAATAACCGGGTCAGCCTCTAGCAGGGCACCAAGATTTTCTCTAGGTTGTTCAGGGAAAACCGAAATTGTTTCACTGACCATTACATGCTGACTGTCATGAACACATTGATGCACCTCCTTCGGCATTGCAGTAGTCATAGCCAGTTCTGCCACAGGCGCAATATTTTTTTTCTAGAAAAGGGCATCCCAGCGTTAACATTGGGCGTCAGGTTTGTATTTTATTTCCAAATCCAAAATCTGCCAACTGATTAGCCCAACGCTGCTCCAATGCTCCCAACCGCCCAGTTTGCAAATGGCTAAGAGGATTATTATCTGTATATACCAAACATTTCTGACCCAACAGGTACTCTCTGAACTTTTCTGCAGCCCATTTCAGGGCCAAAAACTCCAGCTTCATTGAGCTATAGTTCTGCATGTTTCGTTCAGGCAGTCGTAATCCTTCTTGCTTCCGGCTTACTGCGACTGTTGGACGCTCTTGCTTACTGCTCCAGCGCTTTGCTTCTTTTTATCTACTTTTATCTACTTTTTTTCTGATTTTACTAAGTTTTAACTTCAGCATATAGCACAGTGCTCAAACAACACATATTTGGCAAAAACTTTCGGGATTGCAATAATAGCTACTCACGAGAAGAACTAGTTATCTGCCTCCGCTGCTAGCAGCTTACATTCGGACACGGAGAAAACACAGCTTCCTATCTTCAACAAACAAGCAAGAAAATGCCTCTTCTGGAATCTACTTGCTGCACACAAACTGCCACAGACTGCTACAAAGGATTGTGGCTCTTGAAACAAGTTACTTGCTGGACTCCCAAAACAAGCAGATCACACAGCAGATCATCACGGACCCCCTCAGCCCACAGCCGGTGAAGTCCTGTGAATCGAATCAATCTCGACAGTATATAAATGTAGCGAATCAAGCTAAAGCTGATCAACACACAAATCAGTGGCAAAGACAGGGAGCCGAGACCCAAAGGCACTCGAGACACCAGACTGTCACGAGTATCTCCATGTGCCGCTGTGGCATCATCTACCCCAGACATAGCCATGAGAAGGCTTGGAAAAACTGGTATTTACCACCCCTGTACAGCTCGAGAACAGATTTGAATTTTTAGATTTGGGTGAGAATCCCGAAAGTGACTGAGCAGGAGTCATATCAGCCAGTAGCTAACACACGCTACTGAAACAGCGCTCAGGTCGAGACAGACAGCGGCGTTCAGATCACAGAACAGCGAGCCTAGAACTCTGATAGTCGGAGACTCCCATTATCCAGAAGCGTCAGGAGCAGAACGACAACTACATGCTGCTTTCCTCAAGCGACCGTCTCTGATGTAAACAATGGACTTCAGAACGTTCTAATGAAGCACAAGACTGCAAAGACGAGTCATCATCCATGTGGGAAGAATGACATTAAGTAAGGAGCAATCAGAACTCCTGAAGAGGGACTTCAGTGAACTTATCGAAACACTTCAAAGGTTGAAGTCAGTCGTTCATCAGTGGACCACTCCCAGCAAGAGGAACAAACATGTTTTCCACGGTTGCTTGGACTGAATACTTGGCTACAAGAACCTGCAGTCAAAAGGAGTCAACTTCATCGACAACTTCAATCTATTCTGGGGACACAGACAACTGTTTAAACTGGATGGCCTTCACCCAAACAAACTTGGTGAGAGTGTTAAAGGACAACATCTATTTTTCACTCCGTCATCCATCAGCAGAGTCTGCCCAGTCCACTCAACATGAATGGCACACACACACACCTGGACAAAGTATGGATGACGACAGGACTTCATATCAGCCTCAGAGTCATCATCTGAGTCAAACACATCCACAAGGACACTGAGAAAACACCACAGAGCCACAACAAGCACTGTTTGTGGACACTATCATGAGTTGAGCCCTGCCCGCAGAGCCCATCACAGACACAATGTGACGCACAACAACGGCTCAGGACTCAGAGCCGAGGGCGACTCTCTGGTAATCAGCCAGGAAGCCAGGACAGCATAATTCTGCCACGGAGCACCAATGCTCTGTTTACCAGAGACATTATCCCCTCTCAAGCATCGCCGCCTCAGCCTCACAAAAAATGGAGAACTGGTGGCTAAACCAGACTCTCCCCACTCCTTTGCTCACTGAAGGCCCAGTTATCAACTACAAAAGCCGGCGGGCACCACCGCCTCCAAGGCCACTGCCAGCCCAGCTCACCCCTCCTCCAGCGAGAGCTCTTCCCGTACGCTCGACAAGCAGCAGGCCATCCCTCCTCCATCTGCAGCTGGTAAAGCAAAACAACTGATAACAGCTCTCAGTGATGTGTTTGGGTCCCGCAACTACAGCAAAAACTTTCAGGATGTTTAGAAAACCAGCGGGGAACCCAGTGTGTCTCTCACTATCTCAGTCTTATTACAGGATAGAAAGTCTAAGGCCTTTTCCAGGCGTACAGCTGACAAATCTAATCTGCGGCCCATTAGACAACAAACTCAGACTTCTATAGAAACAAAAAGTACTACCATCAAGCTAGCATTATTAAATGTTCGATCACTAAAAACAAATCCATTTGTGATCAGCCATTTAATAATTACAAACAATCTGGATTTTATGTTTCTAAATGAAACATGGCTTGAAGAAAGCTGCAGTGCAACAGTGCTCAATGAAACAGCCCTCCCAACTTCACTTATATGAATGTTTGCAGAGTTGACAAGAGGGGGTGGGGTTACTGCTCTCTTTAAAAGATGTCTTTCAGTGCAGACAAGTGTCATTTGGTCAGTACTTGTCATTTGAATATCTAGGGGATTGTGTTGAAAGGTGCTCACGCATCCTGTTTATCATTATTTACAGGCCTCAAAATATTCTCAGCCTTTGTTGAAGAGTTCACAGAATTGTTATCAATGATTTGTTCAGAATTTGACTGTTTTGTGATTGCAGGGATTTTAATATCCACATAGAAAATGCAGAAATCAAAACTACAAAAGAATTTGTAACCGTTTTAAACACTTTTGAAGCTGATTCAGCATGTGCATGGACCTACACATCACCATGGGCACACGCTAGATTTACTCATTAGTAAGGGTTTACAGCTTTTAGTCCATTGTTATCAAGGATGTAGCACTGTCTGATCACTTCTGTATTTTCTTTGATATATTGATCTCTGCTACCACTGAATCCAGATCTGTCACTGTATCAGAAAGAGATGCATTAATGAGAACACAAGTGTGCTATTTATGAAGGCTGTTTCTTCAATGCCAAGCATTTCTGCCCGACTGCGTTGATCTTCTCCTGGAGTCCTTTGACTCAAAAGTTAAGAATGTCATGGATGATATTGCACCTGTGAAAGTCAGTAAGAAGACTGGCAGACAAAGTCATGTTGGAGAAAATCAACAGCAGTGCAGATCATGAAAACACCAATGCAGAAAGGCTGAGCGGACGTGGCAGAAGACAAAACTTGAAATCCACTATGGCATCTATAAGACAGCCTGCATGCTTTTAATGTGGAATTAGCCACACAGCACGACAGGCGTTTTCTCTCAAACCTTATAAATAAGTAACCTGAACAACACCGCACTCTTTTTACTCACGGTTGAGAGACTGACAAACCCCCAAGTCAGATTCCCAGTGAAATGCTTTCAGACAACAAATGCAATGAGTTTGCCTCATTCTTTTCTGAAGATCGAAAATATCAGAAAGGCAATTAAAACATCAGATGATGTAGAGAATATATCAGATTCAACCACAATCTCAAAAGGAGTCACTATGTGTGATTTCTTGAAACAGTGATATAAAACTTTGGAGGAAGTAGTACAGCACCTAAAATCCTCAACCTGCTGTCTTGACACACTCCCACATCTTTTCTCAAAGCGTGTTTGACTGTTTAAAGCTGACATCTTAGAAGTGGTGAGACATCACTTCTTTCCTGGGTTTCGTAACGCCCTGAAAACTGCGGTTTATTAAGCCCCTCTGAAAGAGAAATCTTGATAACAGTATGTTGAGTAACTATGGGCCGATATCAAATCTTCGATTACTGGTGCGTAGGCAAGATCATTGAAAAGGTAGTTCTGAATCAGCTGAACAGCTACTTGAACTCAAATGGTTATCTGGATCATTTTCAATCTGGTTTCAGACCGCACCACAACACAGAGACAGCGTTAGTTAAGATAATAAATGATATTCGCCTAAACTCTGATTCTGGTAAAATATCAGTGCTGGTACTACTAGATCTTAGTGCTGCGTTTGACACTGTCGATCATAACATTCTTCTAGACAGACTGAAGAAACTGGGTCAGGCTTTCTGGAATAGCTCTAAACTGGTTCAGGTCATGTTTTAGAGGAGGGAGTTATTGTGTGAGTATAGGAGAGCATAGGTCTACAAGTGGGCGTCCATGACATGTGGGGAGTCCACAAGAGCTCAGGTCTTGCGCCCGCTCTTGTTTAGCCTGTATATGCTACCACTAAGTCAAATAATGAGAAAGAATCAAATTGCCTATCACACAGCTATGCTGACGACACCATGAATCTACCTAGCCTTATCACCCAAATGACTACAGCCCCATTGACTCACTCTGCCAATGCATTGATGGAAATCAACAGTTGGATGTGCCAAAATTTTCTTCAGTTAAACAAAGGAGAAAACTGAGGGTCATTGCATTTAGAAATAAAGATGGGGATTCCTGAGAGTGAATGCATGCACCTTAACTCAAGGGTCAAACAACCAAAAGGCAAGTCAAGAATCTTGGTGTGATTCCATAAACCTTAATTTCCAGCTGTCATGTCAAAGCAGTGACTAAATCAGCGTCACCACTATCACCTAAAAATATTGCAAGAATAAGATGCTTTGTGTGCCAAAACAAGACCTGGAGAAACTAGTCCATGCCTTCCATCACCAGCAGGGTGGACTATTGTAATGGTCTCCTCACTGGCCTTCCCAAAAAGACCATCAGACTGGCACAAGCTCATCCAGACAGCTACTGCCAGGATCTGACTCGAACAGAAAATCAAATTTTATCACACAGTCCCCTCAGGTCCTTGCACTGCCCCAGTGACATTTTAGAATTGATTTTAAAACACTTTTACTCGTTTATAAATCACTCAATGGACTAGAGACCTAAATACATTGCAGAGATATGATCACTATTTATACACCCAACAGACCACTCCAGATCACTAGGATCAAGTCAGTTAGAAATACCAAGGTTCACACCAAACAATGAGAATCTGCTTTTAGTTATTATGCTGCTCAGCATCTGGAGACCAGCTTCCTGAAGAGATCAGATGTGCTGAAACATTAGTCACTTTTAAATCCAGACTCAAAACTCATCTGTTTAGTTGTGCATTTAGAATGAGCACTGTACAGTCTTTTGTCGAACTGTATACTCTACTTTGCTTCTTTTATTTTAAACTGTTTTAAATCAATCTCTTTTGCTTTTAATTCAATTTATCTTAAATCAGTGTTTTTATTTTATTTTAATTTCTTTTATTGTTATTTAAATCTTACAATTATTTTATTTCCTCTTTTGTAAGCACTTTGAATTACCATTGTGTATGAAATGTACTATATAAATAAACTTGCCGACACTTGCACCTTGCCTTACTTGCAAATGCCACTGGTCGACATTTTGCCTCCATCACTCTTAGAGACAAAATAAGCACCCAGACCTTGGTGGCTTGCATCAATGTCCAAAATAAAAAGATTTACTAAAATCAGCATAAGCCAGGACTGGGTATTAGTCAACGTAGATTTAAGGGCCTGGAAAGCATTTTCCTGAAGTCAGTCCATTTCGTCCTAAATTAATCTTGGTTCGTTTATTCTTCTGTCCCGGATCATGTATCGCTACTAATGTATATTCAGGGGCAGCCAATCTATGAAAAAATTTTAACAAACCAGCGATAATAACGCAAAACCAAGAAAAGATTGAAGTTCTTGAAGATTTTGCGGCTGGATTTCCTGCTACTGCTATTTTCTCTGGATCTGTACTGGCCCCTGTAGCAGAGACCACATGCCCCAAATATAGCGCTTCTGCGCAGCGAAAGAAACTACATTTGCTCAGTTTTATCTTTAAGTTCTGTTGTCTCAAGCTGATCAGCACCAGCACCCAATCATTGAAAGGTGTTGCTTAACTTTGTTGTGAAAAACAATCCACATCATCATCCAAATAAAGTAATAAAGTTTGGAAACTCTGATCTCAAAAATTCGCTCCATCAATCTTTGAAAAGTACTTGGAGGCATTGCACAATCCAAATGACATCCTATTAAACTCAAAGAGCCCAAATGGAGTGCAAAAAGCGGTCTTAAATCGATCCCTTTCAGCAACGCTGAGTACCTGGTTATATCCACTTGCCAAATCCCAAAGTTGAAAACCACTTAGCTCCAGTTAAGGCATCCAATGATTCCTGCGATCCTTGGTAAGGAGATAGGCATCTTCTGAGTTCTTGCATTAAGCTGGCGGTAATCTATACACATTCTTAAAAGATCCATCTTTCTTCTTCACCAAAACAATTGGTGAGGCATCTCTGAACTACCTCTCTCCCTAATAAATGACTGTCCAACAGCCTGTCTAATATGTGCCTTCACTTCTCAGACTGACTGGGCGGAATTCTCGATGATGGCTGGCGCGCTGGTATATCATCTATTAGGGAATTTGATGATCAATTAAATTTGAACAACCCAAATCACCATCATGCTTAGCGAAAGCGTCTGAATATTTAATCAACAATCTTCTAACTTCCTCCCCCTCAGCATCTTTAAGCCCAGGAATTCTAACCCTGCAAATCAATTACTGGACTCTGATGTAATAGTTTGACAATGGACAATCACTGCTTTGAAGATTCCTGTGATAAATCTTTCTTGAAAAGATGTCTTGATTAGATTTTATAATTTCTGCAATAATTAAGCTACCCAATCCTAATTCTTGGCGAGCAAATATAAAGGTTCCATACCAACATTAACCTACTGGTACATAGACACACACCTTGCGTACACTGCAACAAGGCAGGTGAGTGTAGCCCAGCAGGCAGGCCCCACCCTCTGGACCCTGAGGTTCTAAAAAAACTACTTTGCCACTTTGTATAATCTTTGAACCACCGCAAGCAGGTACTAACCTCATCGTTCCAGCTGGAATCTGGACAGGTTGGCAGGACTGGACTCTCACATAACCAACAAATCAGGGACGGGGACTCCTCAAGCATGGTGACACTGCAGACAAGAGCATCTCTCAGCCCTATCTGCCTGCCTGACCTGAGGGACTGAAAATAGTGCTGGGCCATTATAACCATAAGTCATTATAACATTGTCATAGTACATTCATACCCAAGAGGCCTGGGTAAATTGCCTTCTTCTGATGGAACAGTGTTATCAACCGGATCTTTCACAACAAAATACCTTGCCTTGGAAGAGTTTGCCCCAACACAATCACATCTATTTCAAATAACCCACATATGGTATTTGCAGAGACCATTAGCTGCCTTTAATTGAAGCCAACTACATTTTTTTAGAGCATCCACCCTCAATTGTGAAAATGTTTCTCAAAAATGACTCTGTTATAGTAGTTACCATTGAACCAGTGTCCAGTAAACATGAGATCTCAACCCCCATTACATGATCCACAATGAGCATTTACCCACAAGGCCTTTAAAATAGTAGAGACACACAGGGTTTGTTTGGCTTCACTGCTTCTCACGATCTGACTCCAAGATTGGGAGAGGGCTACACTATCAGGTTCCCCAACAGAAGTCTCATTGTGCCTTTTGCCTGAGGTGATCTAGAATTTGACTCAACAGGCCAGGATGATAGAGCAATATCTGGCAATATGCCCAACTCTATTACAAGCGAAGGCATCAGTGTGAAGGATTCTGCCTAGTCAGAGGAACAACTAGTGGATCATTCCTCTGAGACATAAAACTATCAAAGCAGCTGGGTAAGGTCATTTATTTTGTACTTGTTGTTGTTTAACATCTCCCTTAACCTCTGTAGAATCTGGAATCTGTAGAATCCTGGAACCTAACCTTGGGCTCCATATCAATAACCTACCATGAGTGGCGTTACACCATGACTGAAGAATATAAGGCAGTTGTTTCCTTATTTCCCCTCTTCCACCCACCTAAAGGCTTCACGTCGAGACCTCCAGCAATGTAGGAGATGGTTCTCTCCCTCACAAATCTTTTTAGCTCTGCCTTCAGCATTACATCTTGAACATATTCAACAAACTGGTCGTGAAGCACTTTTGTCCAAAGTAGGAGCGCTGCCTGGGTTCCGTTAAGAAGTGCATCCATCAATGACTTAAGAGCATGAGAAAAATTCGGTAAGTGATTAGCTTTCTTTTTGTTTTAGCTCATGTAGAAACCTCTGTTGTAATTGCACAAATGTCAATCTCCCCCATACAAAATCTTTTAATGCTTCAAAAACAGCTTCTGGATTTTCCTGATGGCTGAAGATTGGAGTTTATCTCCATTCTGGCGCTCCTCCCAGATGATCAAGCAGAAACACCCCCTTTTCCTTATCAGACCAGCCCTACCCTCGATACACACCTTAGCCTCCTCAATCCAATCCTCAATATTCAAGTTGGAGTCCACCTTTCCATCAAATCATGGGCACTTCCTCTCTGAGGCACAAAAGTACCTATTAAAAGACACTGGAGATGAGGCATTAATTACAGAAGGGTGAGGTTGGTTAGAGACACTGCTGCCGCGAGAGGAAGCTCTCTCTCAGCTCCTCATTTGTGTACGCAGTTCCGTACTTGCTCACCAAGTCTATTAGTTCTTGCTCCATATCTGACTGACAAATTATTTAGGAAACAATTCAGACATGAATAAAATCCATAGTCCATGAACCAGAGTCTCACGATGATACTCGTCTTCATACTGCAGTTTCCGATTACTAACAAACAAAAAAAAGAAATACAAAAAACCCAATAAAGCAACACCTCAACCACTTCGAAAAAAAACAAAAACAGACCCTGCAAACCTCGCCAGGTGTGGTATGATGACCAATTACTGTGTCAATAACCAAAAGAAGGGGCCATGAGGTGACTTTAAAGATCAAATGCATTTTATTAAAGACAAGTCAAACATGTTAAAACATCTTACATACCCTTTTGGATGTAGAAATGCCCACAAAATAAGAAAAAAGAAATAAAGAAAACTGGCCTAGGTGGCGGCATGGGTTGCCTAGGAAAGCGAAAAGAAGGCCTAGAAGCCAAAGTGTTCTCACAGCAGCCAAGCTCACAGCAATCCCCACCTGCAAACCTACAGAAGAAACAGAAATACAGTGACCAAACCACACACAATCCCAGCCACCTTACCACTGTCATCCACGCAGAGAGGCAGGCGATAACCACCGCCGGCTAAACAAAACACAATTAACAGTGGGCAGCTACAAGTGCACGGACATAAAATCAACAACCAAACACATTCACTAGTACCTCAATCTCTACCACTCCGGATCTCCCACATTTACAAACAAAGATAATAAAGAAACAGAAACAAAACAATATTTTAACCATAAACTAAGCGATAACCATGCATCCCTAAAGGAAACAGTCTATTAGATTAAATAAGCAGTAAGGGAAAAGCAAGAGCTGGTCAAACTTTGGCCACACTAAGGCCAGTGTATTAGATAAGTAGTGAAAAAACTCAAAAACTTACAGCACCTGGTATTCCTAGGCAGTCTCCCATCCAAGTACTAACTAGGCCCAACTCTGCTTAGCTTCTGAGATCAGGCGAGATCAGGCGTGAACAGGGTGGTATGGCCGTAAGCGAAAGCTGCTGCAAAAAGCCCTATTTTAAGGTGAGGCACACTAAGTGCCATTATACTAGATAAGTAATGAATGAAATACAAAAAAAAAATACTTCAAAATGAGCTACATTAAAGATAAGAGCATTAGTTAAGTAGTTAAAAACAGTCAAACTCTGTTTAAAGAACAGCTACTTTAAAGGCAATTGAATTAAATAAGCAGTAAGGGAAAGCAAAAAGAGCTGGTCAAACTTTGGCCACACTAAGGGCCAGTGTATTAGATAAGTAGTGTGAAAAAACTCAAAAACTTACAGCACCTGGTATTCCTAGGCAGTCTCCCATCCAAGTACTAACTAGGCCCAACTCTGCTTAGCTTCTGAGATCAGGCGAGATCAGGCGTGAACAGGGTGGTATGGCCGTGGCGAAAGCTGCTGCAAAAAGCCCCTATTTTAAGGTGAGGCACACTAAGTGCCATTATACTAGATAAGTAATGAATGAAATACAAAAAAATACTTCAAAATGAGCTACATTAAAGATAAGAGCATTAGTTAAGTAGTTAAAAACAGTCAAACTCTGTTTAAAGAACAGCTACTTTAAAGGCAATTGAATTAAATAAGCAGTAAGGGAAAGCAAAGAGCTGGTCAAACTTTGGCCACACTAAGGGCCAGTGTATTAGATAAGTAGTGAAAAAACTCAAAAACTTACAGCACCTGGTATTCCTAGGCAGTCTCCCATCCAAGTACTAACTAGGCCCAACTCTGCTTAGCTTCTGAGATCAGGCGAGATCAGGCGTGAACAGGGTGGGTATGGCCGTAAGCGAAAGCTGCTGCAAAAAGCCCCTATTTTAAGGTGAGGCACACTAAGTGCCATTATACTAGATAAGTAATGAATGAAATACAAAAAAATACTTCAAAATGAGCTACATTAAAGATAAGAGCATTAGTTAAGTAGTTAAAAACAGTCAAACTCTGTTTAAGAACAGCTACTTTAAAGGCAATTGAATTAAATAAGCAGTAAGGAAAGCAAAGAGCTGGTCAAACTTTGGCCACACTAAGGAGACCAGTGTATTAGATAAGTAGTGAAAAAACTCAAAACTTACAGCACCTGGTATTCCTAGGCAGTCTCCCATCCAAGTACTAACTAGGCCCAACTCTGCTTAGCTTCTGAGATCAGGCGAGATCAGGCGTGAACAGGGTGGTATGGCCGTAAGCAAAAGCTGCTGCAAAAAGCCCCTATTTTAAGGTGAGGCACACTAAGTGCCATTATACTAGATAAGTAATGAATGAAATACAAAAAAAAATACTTCAAAATGAGCTACATTAAAGATAAGAGCATTAGTTAAGTAGTTAAAAACAGTCAAACTCTGTTTAAAGAACAGCTACTTTAAAGGCAATTGAATTAAATAAGCAGTAAGGGAAAGCAAAGAGCTGGTCAAACTTTGGCCACACTAAGGGCCAGTGTATTAGATAAGTAGTGAAAAAACTCAAAAACTTACAGCACCTGGTATTCCTAGGCAGTCTCCCATCCAAGTACTAACTAGGCCCAACTCTGTAGCTTCTGAGATCAGACGAGATCAGGCGTGAACAGGGTGGTATGGCCGTAAGCGAAAGCTGCTGCAAAAAGCCCCCTATTTTAAGGTGAGGCACACTAAGTGCCATTATACTAGATAAGTAATGAATGAAATACAAAAAAAAAATACTTCAAAATGAGCTACATTAAAGATAAGAGCATTAGTTAAGTAGTTAAAAACAGTCAAACTCTGTTTAAAGAACAGCTACTTTAAAGGCAATTGAATTAAATAAGCAGTAAAGGAAAGCAAAGAGCTGGTCAAACTTTGGCCACACTAAGGGCCAGTGTATTAGATAAGTAGTGAAAAAACTCAAAAACTTACAGCACCTGGTATTCCTAGGCAGTCTCCCATCCAAGTACTAACTAGGCCCAACTCTGCTTAGCTTCTGAGATCAGACGAGATCAGGCGTGAACAGGGTGGTATGGCCGTAGTAGCTGCTGCAAAAAGCCCCTATTTTAAGGTGAGGCACACTAAGTGCCATTATACTAGATAAGTAATGAATGAAATACAAAAAAATACTTCAAAATGAGCTACATTAAAGATAAGAGCATTAGTTAAGTAGTTAAAAACAGTCAAACTCTGTTTAAAGAACAGCTACTTTAAAGGCAATTGAATTAAATAAGCAGTAAAGGAAAGCAAAGAGCTGGTCAAACTTTGGCCACACTAAGGGCCAGTGTATTAGATAAGTAGTGAAAAAACTCAAAAACTTACAGCACCTGGTATTCCTAGGCAGTCTCCCATCCAAGTACTAACTAGGCCCAACTCTGCTTAGCTTCTGAGATCAGGCGAGATCAGGCGTGAACAGGGTGGTATGGCCGTGTGGCGAAAGCTGCTGCAAAAAGCCCCTATTTTTAAGGTGAGGCACACTAAGTGCCATTATACTAGATAAGTAATGAATGAAATACAAAAAAATACTTCAAAATGAGCTACATTAAAGATAAGAGCATTAGTTAAGTAGTTAAAAACAGTCAAACTCTGTTTAAAGAACAGCTACTTTAAAGGCAATTGAATTAAATAAGCAGTAAGGAAAGCAAAGAGCTGGTCAAACTTTGGCCACACTAAGGGCCAGTGTATTAGATAAGTAGTGAAAAAACTCAAAAACTTACAGCACCTGGTATTCCTAGGCAGTCTCCCATCCAAGTACTAACTAGGCCCAACTCTGCTTAGCTTCTGAGATCAGGCGAGATCAGGCGTGAACAGGTGTGGTATGGCCGTAAGCGAAAGCTGCTGCAAAAAGCCCCCTATTTTAAGGTGAGGCACACTAAGTGCCATTATACTAGATAAGTAATGAATGAAATACAAAAAAAATACTTCAAAATGAGCTACATTAAAGATAAGAGCATTAGTTAAGTAGTTAAAAACAGTCAAACTCTGTTTAAAGAACAGCTACTTTAAAGGCAATTGAATTAAATAAGCAGTAAAGGAAAGCAAAGAGCTGGTCAAACTTTGGCCACACTAAGGGCCAGTGTATTAGATAAGTAGTGAAAAAACTCAAAAACTTACAGCACCTGGTATTCCTAGGCAGTCTCCCATCCAAGTACTAACTAGGCCCAACTCTGCTTAGCTTCTGAGATCAGACGAGATCAGGCGTGAACAGGGTGGTATGGCCGTAAGCGAAAGCTGCTGCAAAAGCCCCTATTTTAAGGTGAGGCACACTAAGTGCCATTATACTAGATAAGTAATGAATGAAATACAAAAAATACTTCAAAATGAGCTACATTAAAGATAAGAGCATTAGTTAAGTAGTTAAAAACAGTCAAACTCTGTTTAAAGAACAGCTACTTTAAAGGCAATTGAATTAAATAAGCAGTAAAGGAAAGCAAAGAGCTGGTCAAACTTTGGCCACACTAAAGGCCAGTGTATTAGATAAGTAGTGAAAAAACTCAAAACTTACAGCACCTGGTATTCCTAGGCAGTCTCCCATCCAAGTACTAACTAGGCCCAACTCTGCTTAGCTTCTGAGATCAGGCGAGATCAGGCGTGAACAGGGTGTATGGCCGTAAGCGCGAAAGCTGCTGCAAAAAGCCCCTATTTTAAGGTGAGGCACACTAAGTGCCATTATACTAGATAAGTAATGAATGAAATACAAAAAAATACTTCAAAATGAGCTACATTAAAGATAAGAGCATTAGTTAAGTAGTTAAAAACAGTCAAACTCTGTTTAAAGAACAGCTACTTTAAAGGCAATTGAATTAAATAAGCAGTAAGGAAAGCAAAGAGCTGGTCAAACTTTGGCCACACTAAAGGCCAGTGTATTAGATAAGTAGTGAAAAAACTCAAAAACTTACAGCACCTGGTATTCCTAGGCAGTCTCCCATCCAAGTACTAACTAGGCCCAACTCTGCTTAGCTTCTGAGATCAGGCGAGATCAGGCGTGAACAGGGTGGTATGGCCGTAAGCGAAAGCTGCTGCAAAAAGCCCCTATTTTAAGGTGAGGCACACTAAGTGCCATTATACTAGATAAGTAATGAATGAAATACAAAAAAATACTTCAAAATGAGCTACATTAAAGATAAGAGCATTAGTTAAGTAGTTAAAAACAGTCAAACTCTGTTTAAAGAACAGCTACTTTAAAGGCAATTGAATTAAATAAGCAGTAAGGGGAAAGCAAAGAGCTGGTCAAACTTTGGCCACACTAAGGGCCAGTGTATTAGATAAGTAGTGAAAAAACTCAAAAACTTACAGCACCTGGTATTCCTAGGCAGTCTCCCATCCAAGTACTAACTAGGCCCAACTCTGCTTAGCTTCTGAGATCAGGCGAGATCAGGCGTGAACAGGGTGGTATGGCCGTAGCGAAAGCTGCTGCAAAAAGCCCCTATTTTAAGGTGAGGCACACTAAGTGCCATTATACTAGATAAGTAATGAATGAAATACAAAAAAATACTTCAAAATGAGCTACATTAAAGATAAGAGCATTAGTTAAGTAGTTAAAAACAGTCAAACTCTGTTTAAAGAACAGCTACTTTAAAGGCAATTGAATTAAATAAGCAGTAAGGAAAGCAAAGAGCTGGTCAAACTTTGGCCACACTAAGGGCCAGTGTATTAGATATAAGTAGTGAAAAAACTCAAAAACTTACAGCACCTGGTATTCCTAGGCAGTCTCCCATCCAAGTACTAACTAGGCCCAACTCTGTAGCTTCTGAGATCAGGCGAGATCAGGCGTGAACAGGGTGGTATGGCCGTAAGCGAAAGCTGCTGCTGCAAAAAGCCCCTATTTTAAGGTGAGGCACACTAAGTGCCATTATACTAGATAAGTAATGAATGAAATACAAAAAAATACTTCAAAATGAGCTACACATTAAAGATAAGAGCATTAGTTAAGTAGTTAAAAACAGTCAAACTCTGTTTAAGAACAGCTACTTTAAAGGCAATTGAATTAAATAAGCAGTAAGGAAAGCAAAGAGCTGGTCAAACTTTGGCCACACTAAGGGCCAGTGTATTAGATAAGTAGTGAAAAAACTCAAAAACTTACAGCACCTGGTATTCCTAGGCAGTCTCCCATCCAAGTACTAACTAGGCCCAACTCTGCTTAGCTTCTGAGATCAGGCGAGATCAGGCGTGAACAGGGTGGTATGGCCGTAAGCGAAAGCTGCTGCAAAAAGCCCCTATTTTAAGGTGAGGCACACTAAGTGCCATTATACTAGATAAGTAATGAATGAAATACAAAAAAATACTTCAAAATGAGCTACATTAAAGATAAGAGCATTAGTTAAGTAGTTAAAAACAGTCAAACTCTGTTTAAGAACAGCTACGTAGTGAAAAAACTCAAAAACTTACAGCACCTGGTATTCCTAGGCAGTCTCCCATCAA